>NC_034202.2:42168357-42357166 GCF_002021735.2 Oncorhynchus kisutch | reverse complement strand
TAGATCTACTGTCTCTATTATATTATGACAGACCAGCTAGATCTACTGTCTCTATTATATTATGACAGACCAGCTAGATCTACTGTCTCTATTATAATATGACAGACCAGCTAGATCTACTGTCTCTATTATATTATGACAGACCAGCTAGATCTACTGTCTCTATTATATTATGACAGACCAGCTAGATCTACTGTCTCTATTATATTATGACAGACCAGCTAGATCTACTGTCTCTATTATATTATGACAGACCAGCTAGATCTACTGTCTCTATTATATTTGACAGACCAGCTAGATCTACTGTCTCTATTATATTATGACAGACCAGCTAGATCTACTGTCTCTATTATATTATGACAGACCAGCTAGATCTACTGTCTCTATTATATTATGACAGACCAGCTAGATCTACTGTCTCTATATATTATGACAGACCAGCTAGATCTACTGTCTCTATTATATTATGACAGACCAGCTAGATCTACTGTCTCTATTATATTATGACAGACCAGCTAGATCTACTGTCTCTATTATATTATGACAGACCAGCTAGATCTACTGTCTCTATTATATTATGACAGACCAGCTAGATCTACTGTCTCTATTATATTATGACAGACCAGCTAGATCTACTGTCTCTATTATATTATGACAGACCAGCTAGATCTACTGTCTCTATTATATTATGACAGACCAGCTAGATCTACTGTCTCTATTATATTATGACAGACCAGCTAGATCTACTGTCTCTATTATTATATGACAGACCAGCTAGATCTACTGTCTCTATTATATTATGACAGACCAGCTAGATCTACTGTCTCTATTATATTATGACAGACCAGCTAGATCTACTGTCTGTCTCTATTATATTATGACAGACCAGCTAGATCTACTGTCTCTATTATATTATGACAGACCAGCTAGATCTACTGTCTCTATTATATTATGACAGACCAGCTAGATCTACTGTCTCTATTATATTATGACAGACCAGCTAGATCTACTGTCTCTATTATATTATGACAGACCAGCTAGATCTACTGTCTCTATTATATTATGACAGACCAGCTAGATCTACTGTCTCTATTATATTATGACAGACCAGCTAGATCTACTGTCTCTATTATATTATGACAGACCAGCTAGATCTACTGTCTCTATTATATTATGACAGACCAGCTAGATCTACTGTCTCTATTATATTATGACAGACCAGCTAGATCTACTGTCTCTATTATATTATGACAGACCAGCTAGATCTACTGTCTCTATTATATATGACAGACCAGCTAGATCTACTGTCTCTATTATATTATGACAGACCAGCTAGATCTACTGTCTCTATTATATTATGACAGACCAGCTAGATCTACTGTCTCTATTATATTATGACAGACCAGCTAGATCTACTGTCTCTATTATATTATGACAGACCAGCTAGATCTACTGTCTCTATTATATTATGACAGACCAGCTAGATCTACTGTCTCTATTATATATGACAGACCAGCTAGATCTACTGTCTCTATTATATTATGACAGACCAGCTAGATCTACTGTCTCTATTATATTATGACAGACCAGCTAGATCTACTGTCTCTATTATATTATGACAGACCAGCTAGATCTACTGTCTCTATTATATTATGACAGACCAGCTAGATCTACTGTCTCTATTATATTATGACAGACCAGCTAGATCTACTGTCTCTATTATATTATGACAGACCAGCTAGATCTACTGTCTCTATTATATTATGACAGACCAGCTAGATCTACTGTCTCTATTATATTATGACAGACCAGCTAGATCTACTGTCTCTATTATATTATGACAGACCAGCTAGATCTACTGTCTCTATTATATTATGACAGACCAGCTAGATCTACTGTCTCTATTATATTATGACAGACCAGCTAGATCTACTGTCTCTATTATATTATGACAGACCAGCTAGATCTACTGTCTCTATTATATATGACAGACCAGCTAGATCTACTGTCTCTATTATATTATGACAGACCAGCTAGATCTACTGTCTCTATTATATTATGACAGACCAGCTAGATCTACTGTCTCTATTATATTATGACAGACCAGCTAGATCTACTGTCTCTATTATATTATGACAGACCAGCTAGATCTACTGTCTCTATTATATTATGACAGACCAGCTAGATCTACTGTCTCTATTATATTATGACAGACCAGCTAGATCTACTGTCTCTATTATATTATGACAGACCAGCTAGATCTACTGTCTCTATTATATTATGACAGACCAGCTAGATCTACTGTCTCTATTATATTATGACAGACCAGCTAGATCTACTGTCTCTATTATATTATGACAGACCAGCTAGATCTACTGTCTCTATTATATTATGACAGACCAGCTAGATCTACTGTCTCTATTATATTATGACAGACCAGCTAGATCTACTGTCTCTATTATATTATGACAGACCAGCTAGATCTACTGTCTCTATTATATTATGACAGACCAGCTAGATCTACTGTCTCTATTATATTATGACAGACCAGCTAGATCTACTGTCTCTATTATATTATGACAGACCAGCTAGATCTACTGTCTCTATTATATTATGACAGACCAGCTAGATCTACTGTCTCTATTATATTATGACAGACCAGCTAGATCTACTGTCTCTATTATATTATGACAGACCAGCTAGATCTACTGTCTCTATTATATTATGACAGACCAGCTAGATCTACTGTCTCTATTATATTATGACAGACCAGCTAGATCTACTGTCTCTATTATATTATGACAGACCAGCTAGATCTACTGTCTCTATTATATTATGACAGACCAGCTAGATCTACTGTCTCTATTATATTATGACAGACCAGCTAGATCTACTGTCTCTATTATATTATGACAGACCAGCTAGATCTACTGTCTCTATTATATTATGACAGACCAGCTAGATCTACTGTCTCTATTATATTATGACAGACCAGCTAGATCTACTGTCTCTATTATATTATGACAGACCAGCTAGATCTACTGTCTCTATTATATTATGACAGACCAGCTAGATCTACTGTCTCTATTATATTATGACAGACCAGCTAGATCTACTGTCTCTATTATATTATGACAGACCAGCTAGATCTACTGTCTCTATTATATTATGACAGACCAGCTAGATCTACTGTCTCTATTATATTATGACAGACCAGCTAGATCTACTGTCTCTATTATATTATGACAGACCAGCTAGATCTACTGTCTCTATTATATGACAGACCAGCTAGATCTACTGTCTCTATTATATTATGACAGACCAGCTAGATCTACTGTCTCTATTATATTATGACAGACCAGCTAGATCTACTGTCTCTATTATATTATGACAGACCAGCTAGATCTACTGTCTCTATTATATTATGACAGACCAGCTAGATCTACTGTCTCTATTATATTATGACAGACCAGCTAGATCTACTGTCTCTATTATATTATGACAGACCAGCTAGATCTACTGTCTCTATTATATTATGACAGACCAGCTAGATCTACTGTCTCTATTATACTGTCTCTTATACACATCTATATTATGACAGACCAGCTAGATCTACTGTCTCTATTATATTATGACAGACCAGCTAGATCTACTGTCTCTATTATATTATGACAGACCAGCTAGATCTACTGTCTCTATTATATTATGACAGACCAGCTAGATCTACTGTCTCTATTATATTATGACAGACCAGCTAGATCTACTGTCTCTATTATATTATGACAGACCAGCTAGATCTACTGTCTCTATTATATTATGACAGACCAGCTAGATCTACTGTCTCTATTATATTATGACAGACCAGCTAGATCTACTGTCTCTATTATATTATGACAGACCAGCTAGATCTACTGTCTCTATTATATTATGACAGACCAGCTAGATCTACTGTCTCTATTATATTATGACAGACCAGCTAGATCTACTGTCTCTATTATATTATGACAGACCAGCTAGATCTACTGTCTCTATTATATTATGACAGACCAGCTAGATCTACTGTCTCTATTATATTATGACAGACCAGCTAGATCTACTGTCTCTATTATATTATGACAGACCAGCTAGATCTACTGTCTCTATTATATTATGACAGACCAGCTAGATCTACTGTCTCTATTATATTATGACAGACCAGCTAGATCTACTGTCTCTATTATATTATGACAGACCAGCTAGATCTACTGTCTCTATTATATTATGACAGACCAGCTAGATCTACTGTCTCTATTATATTATGACAGACCAGCTAGATCTACTGTCTCTATTATATTATGACAGACCAGCTAGATCTACTGTCTCTATTATATTATGACAGACCAGCTAGATCTACTGTCTCTATTATATTATGACAGACCAGCTAGATCTACTGTCTCTATTATATTATGACAGACCAGCTAGATCTACTGTCTCTATTATATATGACAGACCAGCTAGATCTACTGTCTCTATTATATTATGACAGACCAGCTAGATCTACTGTCTCTATTATATTATGACAGACCAGCTAGATCTACTGTCTCTATTATATTATGACAGACCAGCTAGATCTACTGTCTCTATTATATTATGACAGACCAGCTAGATCTACTGTCTCTATTATATTATGACAGACCAGCTAGATCTACTGTCTCTATTATATTATGACAGACCAGCTAGATCTACTGTCTCTATTATATTATGACAGACCAGCTAGATCTACTGTCTCTATTATATTATGACAGACCAGCTAGATCTACTGTCTCTATTATATTATGACAGACCAGCTAGATCTACTGTCTCTATTATATTATGACAGACCAGCTAGATCTACTGTCTCTATTATATTATGACAGACCAGCTAGATCTACTGTCTCTATTATATTATGACAGACCAGCTAGATCTACTGTCTCTATTATATTATGACAGACCAGCTAGATCTACTGTCTCTATTATATTATGACAGACCAGCTAGATCTACTGTCTCTATTATATTATGACAGACCAGCTAGATCTACTGTCTCTATTATATTATGACAGACCAGCTAGATCTACTGTCTCTATTATATTATGACAGACCAGCTAGATCTACTGTCTCTATTATATTATGACAGACCAGCTAGATCTACTGTCTCTATTATATTATGACAGACCAGCTAGATCTACTGTCTCTATTATATTATGACAGACCAGCTAGATCTACTGTCTCTATTATATTATGACAGACCAGCTAGATCTACTGTCTCTATTATATTATGACAGACCAGCTAGATCTACTGTCTCTATTATATTATGACAGACCAGCTAGATCTACTGTCTCTATTATATTATGACAGACCAGCTAGATCTACTGTCTCTATTATATTATGACAGACCAGCTAGATCTACTGTCTCTATTATATTATGACAGACCAGCTAGATCTACTGTCTCTATTATATTATGACAGACCAGCTAGATCTACTGTCTCTATTATATTATGACAGACCAGCTAGATCTACTGTCTCTATTATATTATGACAGACCAGCTAGATCTACTGTCTCTATTATATTATGACAGACCAGCTAGATCTACTGTCTCTATTATATTATGACAGACCAGCTAGATCTACTGTCTCTATTATATTATGACAGACCAGCTAGATCTACTGTCTCTATTATATTATGACAGACCAGCTAGATCTACTGTCTCTATTATATTATGACAGACCAGCTAGATCTACTGTCTCTATTATATTATGACAGACCAGCTAGATCTACTGTCTCTATTATATTATGACAGACCAGCTAGATCTACTGTCTCTATTATATTATGACAGACCAGCTAGATCTACTGTCTCTATTATATTATGACAGACCAGCTAGATCTACTGTCTCTATTATATTATGACAGACCAGCTAGATCTACTGTCTCTATTATATTATGACAGACCAGCTAGATCTACTGTCTCTATTATATTATGACAGACCAGCTAGATCTACTGTCTCTATTATATTATGACAGACCAGCTAGATCTACTGTCTCTATTATATTATGACAGACCAGCTAGATCTACTGTCTCTATTATATTATGACAGACCAGCTAGATCTACTGTCTCTATTATATTATGACAGACCAGCTAGATCTACTGTCTCTATTATATTATGACAGACCAGCTAGATCTACTGTCTCTATTATATTATGACAGACCAGCTAGATCTACTGTCTCTATTATATTATGACAGACCAGCTAGATCTACTGTCTCTATTATATTATGACAGACCAGCTAGATCTACTGTCTCTATTATATTATGACAGACCAGCTAGATCTACTGTCTCTATTATATTATGACAGACCAGCTAGATCTACTGTCTCTATTATATTATGACAGACCAGCTAGATCTACTGTCTCTATTATATTATGACAGACCAGCTAGATCTACTGTCTCTATTATATTATGACAGACCAGCTAGATCTACTGTCTCTATTATATTATGACAGACCAGCTAGATCTACTGTCTCTATTATATTATGACAGACCAGCTAGATCTACTGTCTCTATTATATTATGACAGACCAGCTAGATCTACTGTCTCTATTATATTATGACAGACCAGCTAGATCTACTGTCTCTATTATATTATGACAGACCAGCTAGATCTACTGTCTCTATTATATTATGACAGACCAGCTAGATCTACTGTCTCTATTATATTATGACAGACCAGCTAGATCTACTGTCTCTATTATATTATGACAGACCAGCTAGATCTACTGTCTCTATTATATTATGACAGACCAGCTAGATCTACTGTCTCTATTATATTATGACAGACCAGCTAGATCTACTGTCTCTATTATATTATGACAGACCAGCTAGATCTACTGTCTCTATTATATTATGACAGACCAGCTAGATCTACTGTCTCTATTATATTATGACAGACCAGCTAGATCTACTGTCTCTATTATATTATGACAGACCAGCTAGATCTACTGTCTCTATTATATTATGACAGACCAGCTAGATCTACTGTCTCTATTATATTATGACAGACCAGCTAGATCTACTGTCTCTATTATATTATGACAGACCAGCTAGATCTACTGTCTCTATTATATTATGACAGACCAGCTAGATCTACTGTCTCTATTATATTATGACAGACCAGCTAGATCTACTGTCTCTATTATATTATGACAGACCAGCTAGATCTACTGTCTCTATTATATTATGACAGACCAGCTAGATCTACTGTCTCTATTATATTATGACAGACCAGCTAGATCTACTGTCTCTATTATATTATGACAGACCAGCTAGATCTACTGTCTCTATTATATTATGACAGACCAGCTAGATCTACTGTCTCTATTATATTATGACAGACCAGCTAGATCTACTGTCTCTATTATATTATGACAGACCAGCTAGATCTACTGTCTCTATTATATTATGACAGACCAGCTAGATCTACTGTCTCTATTATATTATGACAGACCAGCTAGATCTACTGTCTCTATTATATTATGACAGACCAGCTAGATCTACTGTCTCTATTATATTATGACAGACCAGCTAGATCTACTGTCTCTATTATATTATGACAGACCAGCTAGATCTACTGTCTCTATTATATTATGACAGACCAGCTAGATCTACTGTCTCTATTATATTATGACAGACCAGCTAGATCTACTGTCTCTATTATATTATGACAGACCAGCTAGATCTACTGTCTCTATTATATTATGACAGACCAGCTAGATCTACTGTCTCTATTATATTATGACAGACCAGCTAGATCTACTGTCTCTATTATATTATGACAGACCAGCTAGATCTACTGTCTCTATTATATTATGACAGACCAGCTAGATCTACTGTCTCTATTATATTATGACAGACCAGCTAGATCTACTGTCTCTATTATATTATGACAGACCAGCTAGATCTACTGTCTCTATTATATTATGACAGACCAGCTAGATCTACTGTCTCTATTATATTATGACAGACCAGCTAGATCTACTGTCTCTATTATATTATGACAGACCAGCTAGATCTACTGTCTCTATTATATTATGACAGACCAGCTAGATCTACTGTCTCTATTATATTATGACAGACCAGCTAGATCTACTGTCTCTATTATATTATGACAGACCAGCTAGATCTACTGTCTCTATTATATTATGACAGACCAGCTAGATCTACTGTCTCTATTATATTATGACAGACCAGCTAGATCTACTGTCTCTATTATATTATGACAGACCAGCTAGATCTACTGTCTCTATTATATTATGACAGACCAGCTAGATCTACTGTCTCTATTATATTATGACAGACCAGCTAGATCTACTGTCTCTATTATATTATGACAGACCAGCTAGATCTACTGTCTCTATTATATTATGACAGACCAGCTAGATCTACTGTCTCTATTATATTATGACAGACCAGCTAGATCTACTGTCTCTATTATATTATGACAGACCAGCTAGATCTACTGTCTCTATTATATTATGACAGACCAGCTAGATCTACTGTCTCTATTATATTATGACAGACCAGCTAGATCTACTGTCTCTATTATATTATGACAGACCAGCTAGATCTACTGTCTCTATTATATTATGACAGACCAGCTAGATCTACTGTCTCTATTATATTATGACAGACCAGCTAGATCTACTGTCTCTATTATATTATGACAGACCAGCTAGATCTACTGTCTCTATTATATTATGACAGACCAGCTAGATCTACTGTCTCTATTATATTATGACAGACCAGCTAGATCTACTGTCTCTATTATATTATGACAGACCAGCTAGATCTACTGTCTCTATTATATTATGACAGACCAGCTAGATCTACTGTCTCTATTATATTATGACAGACCAGCTAGATCTACTGTCTCTATTATATTATGACAGACCAGCTAGATCTACTGTCTCTATTATATTATGACAGACCAGCTAGATCTACTGTCTCTATTATATTATGACAGACCAGCTAGATCTACTGTCTCTATTATATTATGACAGACCAGCTAGATCTACTGTCTCTATTATATTATGACAGACCAGCTAGATCTACTGTCTCTATTATATTATGACAGACCAGCTAGATCTACTGTCTCTATTATATTATGACAGACCAGCTAGATCTACTGTCTCTATTATATTATGACAGACCAGCTAGATCTACTGTCTCTATTATATTATGACAGACCAGCTAGATCTACTGTCTCTATTATATTATGACAGACCAGCTAGATCTACTGTCTCTATTATATTATGACAGACCAGCTAGATCTACTGTCTCTATTATATTATGACAGACCAGCTAGATCTACTGTCTCTATTATATTATGACAGACCAGCTAGATCTACTGTCTCTATTATATTATGACAGACCAGCTAGATCTACTGTCTCTATTATATTATGACAGACCAGCTAGATCTACTGTCTCTATTATATTATGACAGACCAGCTAGATCTACTGTCTCTATTATATTATGACAGACCAGCTAGATCTACTGTCTCTATTATATTATGACAGACCAGCTAGATCTACTGTCTCTATTATATTATGACAGACCAGCTAGATCTACTGTCTCTATTATATTATGACAGACCAGCTAGATCTACTGTCTCTATTATATTATGACAGACCAGCTAGATCTACTGTCTCTATTATATTATGACAGACCAGCTAGATCTACTGTCTCTATTATATTATGACAGACCAGCTAGATCTACTGTCTCTATTATATTATGACAGACCAGCTAGATCTACTGTCTCTATTATATTATGACAGACCAGCTAGATCTACTGTCTCTATTATATTATGACAGACCAGCTAGATCTACTGTCTCTATTATATTATGACAGACCAGCTAGATCTACTGTCTCTATTATATTATGACAGACCAGCTAGATCTACTGTCTCTATTATATTATGACAGACCAGCTAGATCTACTGTCTCTATTATATTATGACAGACCAGCTAGATCTACTGTCTCTATTATATTATGACAGACCAGCTAGATCTACTGTCTCTATTATATTATGACAGACCAGCTAGATCTACTGTCTCTATTATATTATGACAGACCAGCTAGATCTACTGTCTCTATTATATTATGACAGACCAGCTAGATCTACTGTCTCTATTATATTATGACAGACCAGCTAGATCTACTGTCTCTATTATATTATGACAGACCAGCTAGATCTACTGTCTCTATTATATTATGACAGACCAGCTAGATCTACTGTCTCTATTATATTATGACAGACCAGCTAGATCTACTGTCTCTATTATATTATGACAGACCAGCTAGATCTACTGTCTCTATTATATTATGACAGACCAGCTAGATCTACTGTCTCTATTATATTATGACAGACCAGCTAGATCTACTGTCTCTATTATATTATGACAGACCAGCTAGATCTACTGTCTC
Organism: Oncorhynchus kisutch; assembly: GCF_002021735.2. Taxonomy (NCBI): domain Eukaryota; kingdom Metazoa; phylum Chordata; class Actinopteri; order Salmoniformes; family Salmonidae; genus Oncorhynchus; species Oncorhynchus kisutch. Next base: position 42,346,663 of record NC_034202.2, on the reverse strand, counting down.
TATTATATTATGACAGACCAGCTAGATCTACTGTCTCTATTATATTATGACAGACCAGCTAGATCTACTGTCTCTATTATATTATGACAGACCAGCTAGATCTACTGTCTCTATTATATTATGACAGACCAGCTAGATCTACTGTCTCTATTATATTATGACAGACCAGCTAGATCTACTGTCTCTATTATATTATGACAGACCAGCTAGATCTACTGTCTCTATTATATTATGACAGACCAGCTAGATCTACTGTCTCTATTATATTATGACAGACCAGCTAGATCTACTGTCTCTATTATATTATGACAGACCAGCTAGATCTACTGTCTCTATTATATTATGACAGACCAGCTAGATCTACTGTCTCTATTATATTATGACAGACCAGCTAGATCTACTGTCTCTATTATATTATGACAGACCAGCTAGATCTACTGTCTCTATTATATTATGACAGACCAGCTAGATCTACTGTCTCTATTATATTATGACAGACCAGCTAGATCTACTGTCTCTATTATATTATGACAGACCAGCTAGATCTACTGTCTCTATTATATTATGACAGACCAGCTAGATCTACTGTCTCTATTATATTATGACAGACCAGCTAGATCTACTGTCTCTATTATATTATGACAGACCAGCTAGATCTACTGTCTCTATTATATTATGACAGACCAGCTAGATCTACTGTCTCTATTATATTATGACAGACCAGCTAGATCTACTGTCTCTATTATATTATGACAGACCAGCTAGATCTACTGTCTCTATTATATTATGACAGACCAGCTAGATCTACTGTCTCTATTATATTATGACAGACCAGCTAGATCTACTGTCTCTATTATATTATGACAGACCAGCTAGATCTACTGTCTCTATTATATTATGACAGACCAGCTAGATCTACTGTCTCTATTATATTATGACAGACCAGCTAGATCTACTGTCTCTATTATATTATGACAGACCAGCTAGATCTACTGTCTCTATTATATTATGACAGACCAGCTAGATCTACTGTCTCTATTATATTATGACAGACCAGCTAGATCTACTGTCTCTATTATATTATGACAGACCAGCTAGATCTACTGTCTCTATTATATTATGACAGACCAGCTAGATCTACTGTCTCTATTATATTATGACAGACCAGCTAGATCTACTGTCTCTATTATATTATGACAGACCAGCTAGATCTACTGTCTCTATTATATTATGACAGACCAGCTAGATCTACTGTCTCTATTATATTATGACAGACCAGCTAGATCTACTGTCTCTATTATATTATGACAGACCAGCTAGATCTACTGTCTCTATTATATTATGACAGACCAGCTAGATCTACTGTCTCTATTATATTATGACAGACCAGCTAGATCTACTGTCTCTATTATATTATGACAGACCAGCTAGATCTACTGTCTCTATTATATTATGACAGACCAGCTAGATCTACTGTCTCTATTATATTATGACAGACCAGCTAGATCTACTGTCTCTATTATATTATGACAGACCAGCTAGATCTACTGTCTCTATTATATTATGACAGACCAGCTAGATCTACTGTCTCTATTATATTATGACAGACCAGCTAGATCTACTGTCTCTATTATATTATGACAGACCAGCTAGATCTACTGTCTCTATTATATTATGACAGACCAGCTAGATCTACTGTCTCTATTATATTATGACAGACCAGCTAGATCTACTGTCTCTATTATATTATGACAGACCAGCTAGATCTACTGTCTCTATTATATTATGACAGACCAGCTAGATCTACTGTCTCTATTATATTATGACAGACCAGCTAGATCTACTGTCTCTATTATATTATGACAGACCAGCTAGATCTACTGTCTCTATTATATTATGACAGACCAGCTAGATCTACTGTCTCTATTATATTATGACAGACCAGCTAGATCTACTGTCTCTATTATATTATGACAGACCAGCTAGATCTACTGTCTCTATTATATTATGACAGACCAGCTAGATCTACTGTCTCTATTATATTATGACAGACCAGCTAGATCTACTGTCTCTATTATATTATGACAGACCAGCTAGATCTACTGTCTCTATTATATTATGACAGACCAGCTAGATCTACTGTCTCTATTATATTATGACAGACCAGCTAGATCTACTGTCTCTATTATATTATGACAGACCAGCTAGATCTACTGTCTCTATTATATTATGACAGACCAGCTAGATCTACTGTCTCTATTATATTATGACAGACCAGCTAGATCTACTGTCTCTATTATATTATGACAGACCAGCTAGATCTACTGTCTCTATTATATTATGACAGACCAGCTAGATCTACTGTCTCTATTATATTATGACAGACCAGCTAGATCTACTGTCTCTATTATATTATGACAGACCAGCTAGATCTACTGTCTCTATTATATTATGACAGACCAGCTAGATCTACTGTCTCTATTATATTATGACAGACCAGCTAGATCTACTGTCTCTATTATATTATGACAGACCAGCTAGATCTACTGTCTCTATTATATTATGACAGACCAGCTAGATCTACTGTCTCTATTATATTATGACAGACCAGCTAGATCTACTGTCTCTATTATATTATGACAGACCAGCTAGATCTACTGTCTCTATTATATTATGACAGACCAGCTAGATCTACTGTCTCTATTATATTATGACAGACCAGCTAGATCTACTGTCTCTATTATATTATGACAGACCAGCTAGATCTACTGTCTCTATTATATTATGACAGACCAGCTAGATCTACTGTCTCTATTATATTATGACAGACCAGCTAGATCTACTGTCTCTATTATATTATGACAGACCAGCTAGATCTACTGTCTCTATTATATTATGACAGACCAGCTAGATCTACTGTCTCTATTATATTATGACAGACCAGCTAGATCTACTGTCTCTATTATATTATGACAGACCAGCTAGATCTACTGTCTCTATTATATTATGACAGACCAGCTAGATCTACTGTCTCTATTATATTATGACAGACCAGCTAGATCTACTGTCTCTATTATATTATGACAGACCAGCTAGATCTACTGTCTCTATTATATTATGACAGACCAGCTAGATCTACTGTCTCTATTATATTATGACAGACCAGCTAGATCTACTGTCTCTATTATATTATGACAGACCAGCTAGATCTACTGTCTCTATTATATTATGACAGACCAGCTAGATCTACTGTCTCTATTATATTATGACAGACCAGCTAGATCTACTGTCTCTATTATATTATGACAGACCAGCTAGATCTACTGTCTCTATTATATTATGACAGACCAGCTAGATCTACTGTCTCTATTATATTATGACAGACCAGCTAGATCTACTGTCTCTATTATATTATGACAGACCAGCTAGATCTACTGTCTCTATTATATTATGACAGACCAGCTAGATCTACTGTCTCTATTATATTATGACAGACCAGCTAGATCTACTGTCTCTATTATATTATGACAGACCAGCTAGATCTACTGTCTCTATTATATTATGACAGACCAGCTAGATCTACTGTCTCTATTATATTATGACAGACCAGCTAGATCTACTGTCTCTATTATATTATGACAGACCAGCTAGATCTACTGTCTCTATTATATTATGACAGACCAGCTAGATCTACTGTCTCTATTATATTATGACAGACCAGCTAGATCTACTGTCTCTATTATATTATGACAGACCAGCTAGATCTACTGTCTCTATTATATTATGACAGACCAGCTAGATCTACTGTCTCTATTATATTATGACAGACCAGCTAGATCTACTGTCTCTATTATATTATGACAGACCAGCTAGATCTACTGTCTCTATTATATTATGACAGACCAGCTAGATCTACTGTCTCTATTATATTATGACAGACCAGCTAGATCTACTGTCTCTATTATATTATGACAGACCAGCTAGATCTACTGTCTCTATTATATTATGACAGACCAGCTAGATCTACTGTCTCTATTATATTATGACAGACCAGCTAGATCTACTGTCTCTATTATATTATGACAGACCAGCTAGATCTACTGTCTCTATTATATTATGACAGACCAGCTAGATCTACTGTCTCTATTATATTATGACAGACCAGCTAGATCTACTGTCTCTATTATATTATGACAGACCAGCTAGATCTACTGTCTCTATTATATTATGACAGACCAGCTAGATCTACTGTCTCTATTATATTATGACAGACCAGCTAGATCTACTGTCTCTATTATATTATGACAGACCAGCTAGATCTACTGTCTCTATTATATTATGACAGACCAGCTAGATCTACTGTCTCTATTATATTATGACAGACCAGCTAGATCTACTGTCTCTATTATATTATGACAGACCAGCTAGATCTACTGTCTCTATTATATTATGACAGACCAGCTAGATCTACTGTCTCTATTATATTATGACAGACCAGCTAGATCTACTGTCTCTATTATATTATGACAGACCAGCTAGATCTACTGTCTCTATTATATTATGACAGACCAGCTAGATCTACTGTCTCTATTATATTATGACAGACCAGCTAGATCTACTGTCTCTATTATATTATGACAGACCAGCTAGATCTACTGTCTCTATTATATTATGACAGACCAGCTAGATCTACTGTCTCTATTATATTATGACAGACCAGCTAGATCTACTGTCTCTATTATATTATGACAGACCAGCTAGATCTACTGTCTCTATTATATTATGACAGACCAGCTAGATCTACTGTCTCTATTATATTATGACAGACCAGCTAGATCTACTGTCTCTATTATATTATGACAGACCAGCTAGATCTACTGTCTCTATTATATTATGACAGACCAGCTAGATCTACTGTCTCTATTATATTATGACAGACCAGCTAGATCTACTGTCTCTATTATATTATGACAGACCAGCTAGATCTACTGTCTCTATTATATTATGACAGACCAGCTAGATCTACTGTCTCTATTATATTATGACAGACCAGCTAGATCTACTGTCTCTATTATATTATGACAGACCAGCTAGATCTACTGTCTCTATTATATTATGACAGACCAGCTAGATCTACTGTCTCTATTATATTATGACAGACCAGCTAGATCTACTGTCTCTATTATATTATGACAGACCAGCTAGATCTACTGTCTCTATTATATTATGACAGACCAGCTAGATCTACTGTCTCTATTATATTATGACAGACCAGCTAGATCTACTGTCTCTATTATATTATGACAGACCAGCTAGATCTACTGTCTCTATTATATTATGACAGACCAGCTAGATCTACTGTCTCTATTATATTATGACAGACCAGCTAGATCTACTGTCTCTATTATATTATGACAGACCAGCTAGATCTACTGTCTCTATTATATTATGACAGACCAGCTAGATCTACTGTCTCTATTATATTATGACAGACCAGCTAGATCTACTGTCTCTATTATATTATGACAGACCAGCTAGATCTACTGTCTCTATTATATTATGACAGACCAGCTAGATCTACTGTCTCTATTATATTATGACAGACCAGCTAGATCTACTGTCTCTATTATATTATGACAGACCAGCTAGATCTACTGTCTCTATTATATTATGACAGACCAGCTAGATCTACTGTCTCTATTATATTATGACAGACCAGCTAGATCTACTGTCTCTATTATATTATGACAGACCAGCTAGATCTACTGTCTCTATTATATTATGACAGACCAGCTAGATCTACTGTCTCTATTATATTATGACAGACCAGCTAGATCTACTGTCTCTATTATATTATGACAGACCAGCTAGATCTACTGTCTCTATTATATTATGACAGACCAGCTAGATCTACTGTCTCTATTATATTATGACAGACCAGCTAGATCTACTGTCTCTATTATATTATGACAGACCAGCTAGATCTACTGTCTCTATTATATTATGACAGACCAGCTAGATCTACTGTCTCTATTATATTATGACAGACCAGCTAGATCTACTGTCTCTATTATATTATGACAGACCAGCTAGATCTACTGTCTCTATTATATTATGACAGACCAGCTAGATCTACTGTCTCTATTATATTATGACAGACCAGCTAGATCTACTGTCTCTATTATATTATGACAGACCAGCTAGATCTACTGTCTCTATTATATTATGACAGACCAGCTAGATCTACTGTCTCTATTATATTATGACAGACCAGCTAGATCTACTGTCTCTATTATATTATGACAGACCAGCTAGATCTACTGTCTCTATTATATTATGACAGACCAGCTAGATCTACTGTCTCTATTATATTATGACAGACCAGCTAGATCTACTGTCTCTATTATATTATGACAGACCAGCTAGATCTACTGTCTCTATTATATTATGACAGACCAGCTAGATCTACTGTCTCTATTATATTATGACAGACCAGCTAGATCTACTGTCTCTATTATATTATGACAGACCAGCTAGATCTACTGTCTCTATTATATTATGACAGACCAGCTAGATCTACTGTCTCTATTATATTATGACAGACCAGCTAGATCTACTGTCTCTATTATATTATGACAGACCAGCTAGATCTACTGTCTCTATTATATTATGACAGACCAGCTAGATCTACTGTCTCTATTATATTATGACAGACCAGCTAGATCTACTGTCTCTATTATATTATGACAGACCAGCTAGATCTACTGTCTCTATTATATTATGACAGACCAGCTAGATCTACTGTCTCTATTATATTATGACAGACCAGCTAGATCTACTGTCTCTATTATATTATGACAGACCAGCTAGATCTACTGTCTCTATTATATTATGACAGACCAGCTAGATCTACTGTCTCTATTATATTATGACAGACCAGCTAGATCTACTGTCTCTATTATATTATGACAGACCAGCTAGATCTACTGTCTCTATTATATTATGACAGACCAGCTAGATCTACTGTCTCTATTATATTATGACAGACCAGCTAGATCTACTGTCTCTATTATATTATGACAGACCAGCTAGATCTACTGTCTCTATTATATTATGACAGACCAGCTAGATCTACTGTCTCTATTATATTATGACAGACCAGCTAGATCTACTGTCTCTATTATATTATGACAGACCAGCTAGATCTACTGTCTCTATTATATTATGACAGACCAGCTAGATCTACTGTCTCTATTATATTATGACAGACCAGCTAGATCTACTGTCTCTATTATATTATGACAGACCAGCTAGATCTACTGTCTCTATTATATTATGACAGACCAGCTAGATCTACTGTCTCTATTATATTATGACAGACCAGCTAGATCTACTGTCTCTATTATATTATGACAGACCAGCTAGATCTACTGTCTCTATTATATTATGACAGACCAGCTAGATCTACTGTCTCTATTATATTATGACAACAGCTATACTCTTGCTGTCTCTATTTTATTATGACACGCCAAGCTAGTCTACTGTCTCTATTATATTATGACAGACCAGCTAGATCTACTGTCTCTATTATATTATGACAGACCAGCTAGATTCTACTGTCTCTTTATATTATGACAGACCAGCTAGATCTACTGCCTCTATTAAATTATGACAGACAAGCTAGATCTACTGTCTCTATTATATTATGACAGACCAGCGGGATATACTGTCTCTATTATATTATGACAGACCAGCTAGATCTGCTGTCTCTATTATATTTATGGACAAACCAGCTAGATCTACTGTGTCTATTATATTATGACAGACCAGCTAGACGCTAATGTGTCTATTACATTATGACAGACCAGCTAGATCTACTGTGTCTAGGTCTCTTATTTATATATGACAGACCAGCTAGATCTACTGTGCCTATTATATTATGAAACACCAGCTAGATCTACTGTCTCTATTATATTATGACAGACCAGCTAGATCTCCTGTCTCTATTGTATTATGACAGACCAGCTAGATCTTCTGTCTCTATTATAATACAACAGACCAGCTGGATCTACTGTCTCTATTATAATTTGGACAGACCAGCTAGATCTACTCTCTCTATTATATTTATGACAGACCAGCTAGATCTACTGTCTCTATTATATTATGACAGACCAGCGAGATTAACACTGTCTCTATTATATTATGACAGACAGCTAGATCTGCTGTCTCTATTATATTATGACAGACCAGCTAGATCTACTGTCTCTATTATATTATGACAGACCAGCTAGATCTACTGTCTCTATTATATTATGACAGACCAGCGAGATACACTGTCTCTATTATATTATGACAGACCAGCTAGATCTGCTGTCTCTATTATATTATGACAAACCAGCTAGTTCTACTGTCTCTATTATATTATGACAGACCAGCTAGATCTACTGTGTCTATTATATTATGACATACCAGCTATATCTACTGTCTCTATTATAATATGACAGACAGACCAGCTAGATCTCCTGTCTCTATTATAATACAACAGACCAGCTAGATCTACTGTCTCTATTATAAGTTGACAGACCAGCTAGATCTACTCTCTCTATTATATAATGACAGATCAGCTAGTTCAAACGTCTCTATTATATTATGACAGACCAGCTAGATCTACTGTCTCTATTATATTATGACAGACCAGCTAGATCTACTGTCTCTATTATATTATGACAGACCAGCTAGATCTTCTGTCTCTATTATAATACAACAGACCAGCTAGATCTACTGTCTCTATTATAAGTTGACAGACCAGCTAGATCTACTCTCTCTATTATATAATGACAGATCAGCTAGTTCAAACGTCTCTATTATATTATGACAGACCAGCTAGATCTACTGTCTCTATTATATTATGACAGACCAGCTAGATCTACTGTCTCTATTATATTATGACAGACCAGCTAGATCTACTGTCTCTATTATATTATGACAGACCAGCTAGATCTACTGCCTCTATTAAATTATGACAGACAAGCTAGATCTACTGTCTCTATTATATTATGACAGACCAGCGAGATATACTGTCTCTATTATATTATGACAGACCAGCTAGATCTGCTGTCTCTATTATATTATGACAAACCAGCTAGATCTACTGTGTCTATTATATTATGACAGACCAGCTAGATCTACTGTGTATATTATATTATGACAGACCAGCTAGATCTACTGTATCTAGGTCTCTATTATATTATGACAGACCAGCTAGATCTACTGTGCCTATTATATTATGACAGACCAGCTAGATCTACTGTCTCTATTATATTATGACAGATCAGCTATATCTACTGTGCCTCTATTATAATTATAGACAGATCAGCTATATCTGCTTCTCTATTTTATTATGACAGACCAGCTAGATTTTCTGTCTCTATTATAATACGACAGACCAGCTAGATCTACTGTCTCTATTATAATTTGACAGACCAGCTATATCTACTGTCTCTATTATATAATGACAGACCAGCTAGTTCAACTGTCTCTATTATATTATGACAGACCAGCTAGATCTACTGCCTCTATTAAATTATGACAGACCAGCTAGATCTACTGTCTCTATTATATTATGACAGACCAGCGAGATTATACTGTCTCTATTATATTATGACAGAACAGCTAGATCTACTGTCTCTATTATATTATGACAGACCAGCTAGATCTACTGCCTCTATTATATTATGACAGACCAGCTAGATCTACTGTCTCTATTATATTATGACAGACCAGCTAGATCTACTGCCTCTATTAATTATGACAGACCAGCTAGATCTACTGTCTCTATTATATTATGACAGACCAGCTAGATCTACTGTCTCTATTATATTATGACATACCAGCTAGATCTACTGTCTCTATTATATTATGACAGACCAGCTAGATCTACTGTGTCTATTATATTATGACAGACCAGCTAGATCTGCTGTCTCTATTATATTATGACAAACCAGCTAGATCTACTGTGTCTATTATATTATGACAGACCAGCTAGATCTACTGTGTCTATATTATATTATGACAGACCAGCTAGATCTACTGTGTCTAGGTCTCTATTATATTATGACAGACCAGCTAGATCTACTGTGCCTATTATATTATGACAGACCAGCTAGATCTATCATCTCTGTGTCTCTCTTACATAATGACAGACCATCCCAAGGAGCACTGTGCAAGTGATAATATTGAAATGGAAGGAGTATCAGACCACTGCAAATCTACCAAGACCTGGCCGTCCCTCTAAACTTTCAGCTTATACAAGGAGAAGACTGATCAGAGATGCAGCCAAGAGGCCCATGATCACTCTGGATGAACTGCAGAGATCTACAGCTGAGGTGGGAGACTCTGTCCATAGGACAACAATCAGTCGTATATTGCGCAAATCTGGCCTTTATGAAAGAGTGGCAAGAAGAAAGCCATTTCTTAAAGATATCCATAAAAGTGTCGTTTAAAGTTTGCCACAAGCCACCTGGGAGACACACCAAACATGTGGAAGAAGGTGCTCTGGTCAGATGAAACCAAAATTGAACTTTTTGGCAACAATGCAAAATGTTATGTTTGGCGTAAAAGCAACACAGCTCATCACCCTGAACACACCATCCCCACTGTCAAACATGGTGGTGGCAGCATCATGGTTTGGGCCTGCTTTTCTTCAGCAGGGACAGGGAAGATGGTTAAAATTGATGGGAAGATGGATGGGGCCAAATACAGGACCATTCTGGAAGAAAACCTGACGGAATCTGCAAAAAACCTGAGACTGGGACGGAGATTTGTCTTCCAACATGACAATGATCCCAAACATAAAGCAAAATCTACAATGGAATGGTTCAAAAATAAACATATCCAGGTGTTAGAATGGCCAAGTCAAAGTCCAGACCTGAATTCAATCGAGAATCTGTGGAAAGAACTGAAAACTGCTGTTCACAAATGCTCTCCATCCAACCTCACTGAGCTCGAGCTGTTTTGCAAGGAGGAATGGGAAAACATTTCAGTCTCTCGATGTGCAAAACTGATAGAGACATACCCCAAGCGACTTACAGCTGTAATCGCAGCAAAAGGTGGCGCTACAAAGTATTAACTTAAGGGGGCTGAATAATTTTGCACGCCCAATTTTTCAGTTTTTGATTTGTTAAAGTTTGAAATATCCAATAAAATGTCGTTCCACTTCATGATTGTGTCCCACTTGTTGTTGATTCTTCACACAAAAAATACAGTTTTATATCTTTATGTTTGAAGCCTGAAATGTGGCAAAAGGTCGCAAAGTTCAAGGGGGCCGAATACTTTCGCAAGGCACTGTACATTAGGACTTTATCGAACAAAAGGAACATTTGTAATGTAACTGGGACCTATTGGAGTGCCAACAGAAGAAGATCTTCAAAGGTAAGGCATATATTATATCGCTATTTCTGACTTTCGTGTCGAAACGCTTCGGTAGATTGGTCGGAGATAGAAGGCGGTATGGTCCAGCATGGATCTCTGGTCTAGTGGTGAACTCTGAAAAATGTCTAGTGGTGAACTGGAGCATGGTAGAATGGATACTCTGTCCGTCCTCTCCTAGCCCACGCCTACAGTTGCTGCCCTAACGCAACGGCTAGGAGGTATCACTTCTTTAGTGAATAAGAGTTCAAAGTACATACCAAGTTGCCATACTTTAAGCTCATGTGATATTCTGGCTGGTATAGTTGAAATTCAGCCTTTCGGTGTGTGGGTCATCATCTTCACGTTAAAATTCAATGTTAATTTCGTTAGGTTCTTGTCGTTCAACCAGAGCTCACGCCGAGGTTGGCTTAGTTCTGTAGGAGACCTTGTCCTTTTCAACGCGGGGACAGCAAGTCCTCACGTTCTTGGAACAGGAAGTTGAATTTTCGTCAACGGGTTTATATAGTGGTAAAAGAAGGGTGTGTTTCATAGTTTACAACCAGTGTCTTCACTTACAACCAGTGCCTCTGAGTGAGCAGAGTTTCTCAAACTCAAAAATTTGACAAACCGTTCTCTCATTTAAGAAGCTAAAATTAGATTTAATCTTTTCACAAATAGTTTCATATTTAAACATTTAAATTATACAACAATTATACAACAATCTCAAGTGAATCTCTTTCCAAGATACAGTTTATGTCGTCCTATCATCAGTAATAATGTCTCAGATGCCAACTGATCTGACATCATATACATTAAGTACCAACGCATATTTTCAACTGGCTGGATTACCAAAATATGGTACAGTTTCCCACCTTTCGATGTTACCAGACTCTGTTAACAAAGGGATTTTCAACAGTCACATTGGTAGAGTAGAGAGGAAAAAGGGGAAAGGTATTTATGGGGGTCATAAACCTCCCCCAACAGGCCAACGTCATGACACTAGGCTAGAGGTCGACCGATTACAAGGTCGGCCGATTTCAAGTTTTTATAACAATCGGAAATCGGTATTTTTGGACACCGATTTGTCCGATTAAAAAACAAACATTTTACAGCATTATTTAACTAGGCAAGTCAGTTAAGACCACATTCTTATTTTCAATGACGGCCTAGGAACGGTGGGTTAACTGCCTTGTTCAGGGGCAGAACGACAGATTTTTACCTTGTCAGCTCGGGGATTCAATTTTGCAACCTTACGGTTAACTAGTCCAACGCTCTAACCACCTGCCTCTCATTGCACTCCACGAGGAGCCTGCCTGTTACGCGAATGTAGTAAGAAGCCAAGGTAAATTGCTAGCTAGCATTAAACTTATCTTATAAAAAACAATCAATCATAATCACTAGTTAACTACACATGGTTGATGATATTACTAGTTTATCTAGCGTGCCCTGCGTTGCATATAATCGATGCGGTGCGCATTCGCAGTCGCTGAGGTGATGCGTCATCACTGCCTTTGCCAGAGAGGACGAGGAGCGGATCTTGTGCAGAGAAACAAAAGGTATATAAAGAGAAATTGCCATTAAATTGGCGCTGACTTCTTGAATCGTGAATTCATTTAGACAACCATTTGACTTTGAGCTATTAACGCTCAACTCAAATTATCTATAGATTCTAACTTGCTGGAACTCGGGTTCGTGCCGCTTACCTATCGAACAGTAGTACTTGTCGCCATTTGCCCTGTGCTCGGTTTATCTTGATGCAATAACATCTTAACTGATTGAGCTAAACATTACGGCTGGGTCTTATTGCCACAGACACTGCGGTAGATCACCGGTGAACCTCTGGTCTCTCCAGTGTAACTTGAATCTCGAAATTTAGTTGAACCACCGATACCTCAATAGTAGGGATCGATACCTAAGCTAAATTATCAGAACTCTGACCGATTGAAACTCTGCTCCCGATCTCGTGGGTCTCCCCGTCATCTCTCAAAGGTAATTAACTAAGCTATAATAAGCAGTAAATACATAGAGATAAGTGTTATCATTGTACCAGGCATTATAGAGCATTAAGGCATTTGCATGTTTTTGATTAACGCTGTGTGTAACCGAGTAACAAATTGTGTATTTCGAAGTGTGTTTGATTGTGAAAGACAAAAAACAGAGTGTTTCCAAAAATAAACGGTAGTCTTATTTTGTCTCGAGTAAAACGCCCTCCCAAGACAGTTAACGGCTCGGGAGATAACAACTCTGACACTCCCCTCTACACCAGGGACACTGGTGAGTTACCATTAAAAGACAAGGAGGAAGGTGTGTCCAGTAGTGATTCATTAATTGTCTTATCGATCTAAGTTTTATTATCCAAGCGATACATAGCCGACGGGCAGAGCAGTGAGACTAAGTTGACTAAAGGTCTTCACACTTTAAAGTAGATACATCACAGAAGGGGAATACTCAACCTGAGGGAAATCATATAGAGACCGGTGGGAAGAAGGCTTAATAACAACTCAAGGATCCATTATTGGTGTAAAAGGAGTCTAGTGGATAAACGTGGGGTTCACACATCCCAGCTAGAGCTAGACCGTTGAGAGTGACAAGGCAAAAGACCTCTCTACGCGGACAACGTATCGATAAAGAAAGAGAGGCAGGGCTGCGCGAGCGGTCCTGGTTATACCGAGATAACCTGAAGTGTCTATAGTGCCCTGTCCAATCCAGGGAACGGGATGCTAACCACCTCTAGCACCCCGCTGCCGGCCAAGGGGCAGGGCTGAAGGTTTCGTATCACGACAGTACCTAACCACAAACATAAGTGCCTTTCTTAAAATCAATACACAGAAGTATATATTTTTGAACCTGCATATTTAGCTAAGAGAAATCCAGGTTAGCAGGCAATATTAACCAGGTGAAATTGTGTCACTTCTCTTGCGTTCATTGCACGCAGTCGGGCTATAAGCAACAGTTTGGGCTGCCTGGCTCATTGCTAGCTAATTTGCCAGAATGTTACGTAATTATGACATAACATTGAAGGTTGTACAATGTAACAGGAATATTTAGACTTATGGAAAAAGGAACAACCGGCTTTCATATGTTCTCATGTTCTGAGCAAGAAACTTAAACATTCGCTTTCTTACATGGCACATATTGCACTTTTACTTTCTTCTCCAACACTTTGTTTTTGCATTATTTAAACCAAATTGAACAGGTTTCATTATTTATTTGGGACTAAATAGATTTTATTGATGTATTATATAGTGTTCATTCAGTATTGTTGTAATTGACATTATTATAAATAAATAAATCAGCCGATTAATTGGTATCGGCTTTTTTGGTCCTCCAATAATCAGTATCGGTGTTGAAAAATTATAAATCGGTCGACCTCTACACTATGCAGGTGTGTGCCTTTCAAAATAATGTTCAATCAATTGAATTTACCAAAGGTGGACTCCAATCAAGTTGTAGAAACATCTAAAATAATGATCAATGGAAACAGGATGCACCTGAGCTCAATTTCAAGTTTCATAGCAAAGGGTCTGAATACTAATGTAAATAAGGTGTTCCTGTCATATATTTTTAATACATTTGTAAAATTTTCAAAATAACTTTTTGGTTTGACATTATGGGGTATTGTGTGTAGATTGAGATTTTAAAAAGTTATTATTTAATTTGTTTTAGAATAAGGCTGTAACATAACAAAATCTGGAAAAAGCCAAGGGGTCTGAATACTTTCCGAATGCACTATATGAACAAAAATATAATCCTAACATGCAACAATTTCAAAGATTTTACTGAGTTACAGTTCACATTAGGCCCTAATTTTTTATTTCACATGACTGGGAATACAGCATTATCTGGTGTGACCACCATTTGCCTCATGCAGCCCGACACATCTCCTTTGCATCGAGTTGATCAGGCTGTTAATTGTGGCCTGTGGAATGTTGTCCCCATGGCTGTGCGAAGTTGCTGGATAATGGGAGGAAGTGGAACACTGTCATACACGTCAATCCAGAGCATCCCAAACATGCTCAATGGGTGACATGTCTGGTGAGTATAAAGGCCATGGACAATATGGGACATTTTCATCTTCCAGGAATTGTGTACAGATCCTTGCGACATGGGGTCGTGCAATATGCTGAAACATGAGGTGATGGAAGAGGATGAATGGCACGACAACGGGCCTCAGGATCTCGTCATGGTATCTCTGTGCGTTCAAATTGCCATCGATAAAATGCAATTGTGTTCGTTGTCCGTAGCGTATGCCTGCCCATACTATAAACCCACCAGGGGGCACTCTGTTCACAACCACTTGTCCACAACCACTTGCCCATACACGTGGTCTGCGGTTGAGGTTGGTTTGAAGTACTGCCAAATTCTCTAAAATTATGTTGGAGAACGCTTATGGTAGAGAAATGAACATTCAATTATCTGGCAACAACCCTGGTGGACATTCCTGCAGTCAGCATGCCAACTGCATGCTCCCTCAAAACTTGAGACATCAGTGGCATTGTTGTGTGTGGCAAAACTGCACATTTTAGAGTGCCTTTTTATTGTCCCCAGCACAAGGTGCACCTGTGTAATGAGCATGCCGTTTAATCAGCTTCTTGATATGCCACATCAGGTGGATGGATTATCTTGGCAAAGGAGAAATGCTCACTAACAGGGACGTAAACAAGTGTGAGGACAACATTTTAGAGCAATAAGCTTCTTGTGCGTATGGAACATCTCTGGGATCTTTTATTTCAGCTCATGAAACATGGGATCAACACATTTATATTTTTGTTCAGTGTATAATATATATATGACATATAACAGAGCTTTAATGTATATATTAATATAGGACTCTCCACAACAGCAGCATAGTAGCTCATTTTGACTCAATTTATTCAGCAATAATTCCCATGGCAACAGTACATCCAGCTTCACTTCTTTGTGCGTTTCACTTGTTTTCAGATGATGTCATGTAAATACACAACATTTCCTGTTCAGAATGTTTGTTAACAGGTTATAAAATAATAACATGTCCAGGGGAAGAAGGGGATTGGCCGAGTGCTTAGTCAGGGGGTGATGTCATAAATAAAGCCCCTCCCACTCTGTAAATGAAGACTCCACCCATCCTAGATTAGCTGATCATAGAACAGGGGTCTCCAACCTTTTCTAGCATAAGAGCTAGAAATGTCTTCAGCTACTCATTTCTTTCTAGCTTTCCAATACAGAGAGGGAAAAAACTATTTGATCCCCTCATTAAAATGCAAATCAATTTATAACATTTTTGACATGCGTTTTTTTCTAGATTGTTGTTGTTGTTATTCTGTCTCTCACTGTTCAAATAAACCTACCATTAAAATTAGACTGATCATTTCTTTGTCAGTGGGCAAACGTACACAATCAGCAGCGGGTCAAATACTTTTTTCCCCTCACTGTAGGCACATTCTCCTCTTTCCTGCTACTCAGAAAGTAGTGAACTGTGTTTTCTGTCAATATACCTGGTCAAATAACAGTTCATTCATAAACAACTCTAAGGGGGGCTATAAAATCAGTTTTATCTCTCCTAAATGATGGTTAGAATTGTTCATAGAGAAACAACGACATTAGGTTGAGTCAATGTCATTAAATCACATCAGAATACCTATAGAGCCCTACAGTGGAGGTGTCATAATGGATGTTCTGAGTCCATGTCATTAAATCACATCAGAAGACCTATAGAGCCCCACAGTGGAGGTGTCATAATGGATGTTGAGTCCATGTCAATACTTAAATCACACAAAGCCATTTTATGGGTGCCTGGAAGAAAACTAACAAATTTAGACTTTTTGGGGTGTAATTCCCCTTTAATTGCACATCTGGCCCTTTAATTGTGAATCTGGGGAGTGAGGAATGTCCCATCTAATGTGCTGATCTAGTGATGGTTCTGGACTGCTGCTGCTCAGTTCATGGCAGAGTTAACAAATAACAGATGCAAATTACGTACTTACTCATGATATGCTTCTGCCAGGTAAGCCTACTTTGCAGTTAACATTTAATTGAGAAGGTTTTGGCGAAAGTATTTCTGTAAAACCACAAGACGGTTATCATATCGACTGGCTACACACTGAGTGATAGAAAAACATGCACACCACACACAGACAGAGGCAATATTGCTAGAAAATAATTGCCAGATATTGTTAGGTTTGGCTTTTGAAGCCAATAGTCGCTAACCAGGGGTGGGATAATGTCAACGTTGTGTTGTTCAGATAGTAGTTGGGAGCTTCCTGTGTCTGATACTGACAATTGCATGTACTTTCAGAATTGTTTGGCGAGCTACTCATAGGTGGGCTGGTAGCTACTGGTAGATGGACCTGTTGGAGACCCCTATCATAGAGCATCACAAGATAGATCAGCTGTTCTCAGCTCCATACCTGGAGGTCAGCAGCACGGCTAGTTGACATCTTTCCTCTGTAATCAGGGACTGATTCAGACCTGCTATAGGCGATTGAACTCTGGCAAATCAGTGACATGCATCAATCGCTCAATTACCTACCATGGAGAGAAGACAACAAGCAGAGATGTGGACCTCCTGTCAATGTATTTACATAAACAACACTGGTTCTACATAGCAGGCTGATCAGAGGGGCTGGGATAGTGTGTGACTATACTGGTTCTACATAGCAGGCTGATCAGAGGGGCTGAGATAGTGTGTGACTATACTGGTTCTACATAGCAGGCTGATCAGAGGGGCTGGGATAGTGTGTGACTATACTGGTTCTACATAGCAGGCTGAACAGAGGGGCTGAGATAGTGTGTGACTATACTGGTTCTACATAGCAGGCTGAACAGAGGGGCTGGGATAGTGTGTGACTATACTGGTTCTACATAGCAGGCTGAACAGAGGGGCTGGGATAGTGTGTGTGACTGTACTGGTTCTACATAGCAGGCTGATCAGAGGGGCTGGGCTAGTGTGACTATACTGGTTCTACATAGCAGGCTGATCAGAGGGGCTGGGATAGTGTGTGTGACTGTACTGGTTCTACATAGCAGGCTGATCAGAGGGGCTGGGCTAGTGTGACTATACTGGTTCTACATAGCAGGCTGATCAGAGGGGTTGGGCTAGTGTGTGTGACTGTACTGGTTCTACATAGCAGGCTGATCAGAGGGGCTGGGCTAGTGCGTGTGACTATACTGGTTCTACATAGCAGGCTGATCAGAGGGGCTGGGCTAGTGTGTGTGTGTGTGTGTGTGTGTGTGTTTGTCTTCAGGTCTCTCTCGCTCTCTTTGCTAACGTACTCTTAGCTCCAATCTCAACTTTTTTAAACTTTAAACACAATCTTCTCCCAACTGTAACAGTTACCTTTATAAACAACATGTTGTAGTGACATCACAGCCACTGGGCTAAACTGTAACTATGTCAACAGTTATGGAGGGGGAGAGACAGAGGAAGAGGGAAAAGTGTCATATTCTGAGGGGAGTAAGTCCTGCCTCACCCCTTTAAGGGGGAGGGGGAGTGTCCTTGTGGTGGGCCAGCCAATCACAGAAACATGATGAACGGTTTCCACCAATCAGCTTGGCGACGGCTCCAGCCAACCACAGTGTGGCCTGGTGAGGGTGTTATCCAATCAGAGCAGCATGGTGACAGGCTTCTCCAGGAACTTCCTGAACTCTGCGAGCCACTGAGCTCCCACTGCTCCGTCCACCACGCGATGGTCACAACTTAACGTCACCGACATCATGCTGGCCACGTCAAACCTACACACACACAGTAAATAACAGAACAGCGTATGATCAACCTTAAGATTAAAAGGCCCTGTCCAGTCAATTCATGGGTTGCACCTATGTCGCGTCATGCCATTGTTATAACTGTTCTACAGACGCTGCAGGGGCAGCCATAGTGGTGCCTGAAAGTCAAGTGGTGCCCAGTCATTCTGAATGGAGGCTAATGACTGTTTCCATCAAATTACACCAGTGTGATTTGGAAATACGATGACATTGCTCAAGTAGGCAAATATTTAGTAGGAACAACATTGCCATCATCATGTTATCACGTTTCCTTTAGACGGATGGCAATATTGTAATTTTCATCAGCATCAATTGACAATGCATCGAGTAGACCGCTTAGTCGGGCGTCCAACAATATTGTGACGAAACGTGCAGCCTATTAATATCGTGATGACATCACAAGTATCACATTCAATCATGTCAACAATGACGTCCCGATATCACATTCAATCACGTCAACGATGAGCCATTATCATTTACCTGATGACAAGACATCACAGGTTTTGGTAACATAGGGTTGGGATGAGATAGGGTTGGGATGAGATAGGGTTGGGATGAGATAGGGTTGGGATGAGATAGGGTTGGGATGAGATAGGGTTGGGATGAGATAGGGTTGGGATGAGATAGGGTTGGGATGAGATAGGGTTGGGATGAGATAGGGTTGGGATGAGATAGGGTTGGGATGAGATAGGGTTGGGATGAGATAGGGTTGGGATGAGATAGGGTTGGGATGAGATAGGGTTGGGATGAGATAGGGTTGGGATGAGATAGGGTTGGGATGAGATAGGGTTGGGATGAGATAGGGTTATTGTTGATAGTGCTATTGTTGATAGTGCTATTGTTGATAGTGCTATTGTTGATAGTGCTGTTAAGACGGTAGAAACTAGGGCCTGTAGGACCTGCCTTGTTGACAGTGCTGATAAGAAGGTAGAAACTAGGGCCTGTAGGACCTGCCTTGTTGATAGTGTTATTAAGAAGGTAGAAACTAGAGCCTGTAGGGCCTGCCTTGTTGATAGGGTTTTTAAGAAAGTAGAAACTAGGGCCTGTAGGATCTGCCTTGTTGACAGTGTCATTAAGAAGGTAGAAACTAGAGCCTGTAGGACCTGCCTTGTTGATAGTGTTGTTAAGAAGGTAGAAACTAGGGCCTGTAGGACCTGCCTTGTTGATAGTGTTGTTAAGAAGGTAGAAACTAGGGCCTGTAAGACCTGCCTTGTTGATAGTGTTGTTAAGAAGGTAGAAACTAGGGCCTGTAGGACCTGCCTTGTTGATAGTGTTGTTAAGAAGGTAGAGCAGCGCTTTATTATGGACAGACTTCTCCCCATCTTAGCTACTGTTGTATCAATGTTTTGACCATGACAGTTTCTAATCCAGGGTTACTCCAAGCACTTTAGTCACCTCAATTTGCTCAATTTCCACATTATTCATTACAAGATGTAGTTGAGGTTTAGTGAATGATTGGTCCCAAATACAATGCTTTTAGTTTTATAAATATTTTGGACTATCTTATTTCTTGCCACAAACTGAAACTAACTGCAGCTCTTCGATAAGTGTTGGAGTCGTTTCAGTCACTGTGGTACAGAGCCTTGTATTCATCCCTCTTGCTGTTTTTCCTATTTTGTTGCATCACATCCTCTAATTTAAATGTATTTTTATTTAGATATCATGTCATGGACATACACAAAAATATAAATTGGTAAAGTGAAAAAAATATATATACATATATATATATATATATATATATTATAAATAAAATGCGGAAAACTGGTTAGGTGCATATGTATTCACCCCCTTTGCTATGAAGCCCCTAAATAAGATCTGGTGCAACCAATTACCTCCAGAAGTCACATAATTAGTTAAATAAAGTCCACCTGTGTGGAATCTAAGTGTCACATGATCGGTCACATGATCTCAGTATATATACACCTGTTCTGAAAGGCCCCAGAGTCTACAACACCATCCACATACATAGACCCTCTGGCTTTACTCAAAGCCAGTGGCATGTCATTAGTAAAAATTAAAAAATGTGAGGGGCCTAGACAGCTTCCCTGGGGAATTCCTGATTCTACCAGGATTATGTTGGACAGGCTTCCAGTAAAGAACACCCTCTGTGTTCTGTTAGACAGGTAACTCTTTATCCACATTATAGCAAGGGGTATAAAGCCTTAACACATACGTTTTTCCAGTAGCAGACTATGATCGATAATGTCAAAAGCCACACTGAAGTCTAACAAGACAGCACCAACAATTATTTAATCATCAATTCTCTCAGCCAATCATCAGTCATTTGTGTAAATGCTGTGCTTGTTGAGCATCCTTCCCTATAAGCATGCTGACAGTCTTTTGTCAATTTGTTTACAGTAATATAGCATTGTATCTGGTCAAACACCATTTTTTCCATTAGTTTACTAGGGGTTGATAACAGGCTGATTGGTCGGCTATTTGAGCCAGTGAAGGGGGCTTTACTATTCTTGGGTAGCGGAATGACTTTAGCTTAAGATGGGTTAGGATGGGTGTCCCTGGGGAAGAAGTTTGAAGAGCCCTGGTAGTGTATTTACCAGTTCAGTATACAGGCCTGGGGTAGTATTAGCCTAGTATAGTGTAGCTATAGTAGTATACTATGTAGTGTAGTGGTAGTGTAGTTACCCTTTCTCATTGTCAGCGGGCAGCAGTCTCTTCTCTGAGCCCCCTACTGCCAGAATACAGGCCTGGGGAGGGTTAATGATGGCTGAGAAGTTCTTGACACCAAACATTCCCAGGTTAGAGATGGTAAACGTGCCTCCCTGAAACGCACAGTTTTAAAGGATTCAACTCCTGGAACCTGTGGGACCAACTAATGTTGCAGAAGTGTTTAACACATTTGTTTTTAGTGTGTAATCATTTGTTTTTAGTGTGTAGTTGGTAGTTACCTGGAACTCGTGCGGCTGTAGTTTCCCGTCGCGGGCCTTGGCAGCCAGGGCTGAGACATCAGAGCTGATAGCAGCCAGTCCCTTGGTGTGGGCGTTGAACACGATGGGCGTTATCAGACCGTTGGGCGTACTCACCGCCACACTCACGTCCACCACATGGTTCCTACACACACACACACACACACACACACACACACACACTCTCTCTAAAACTTGACCTATTCAAAAATGTGTTTTTGGGTGGTGTGACGTGAGTGGGTGTGGTGTGAAACGCACGACACAAACAACTGGATTCGTTATCCCTTTCATGCCCTGCCTCCAGTCCACTTACCGATAAGTGGACTGGTGTATCCTACCCTTGGCAAATCATGTTGATAAGACACTGAGATTCCCTTTGCAACCACATACCTATGTGAGGGTGGATTCACGAGCATGAAAACTAGATACAGGCACAGACTGTGTTTAGAAAGTGATTTAAGACCGAGTAATCTGTGGTGAGTTATTCACAATTTTTGATGAACAAATAAGGTTTCACATGTAAGATGGCTATATAAAGAGCAAAATGATTGAGTATTATTATATAATTATTTGTGCCCTGGTCCTATAAAAGCTCTTCCCACGAGCCTGGTTGTGACAAAAACTCCCACTCATTCTTATGAGTAATAAATGTATCGTATTGTGGCAGGACCGGCAGCGTAGCCTCGTGGTTAGAGCGTTGGACTAGCAACTAACCGAGTTCGAATCCCCGAGCTGACAGGGTACAAATCTGTTGTTCTGCCCCTGAACAGGCAGTTAACCCACTGTTCCTAGGCCGTCATTGAAAATAAGAATTTGTTCTTAACTGACTTGCCTAGTAAAATAAAAATAATAAAGTATAGTGTGTGTGTGGCAGGCTTACAATGATGGCAAAAAACAACAGTTGAGAGTGCCAACAGTTGCGCTGACCCTGGTGCTAGAGGGGGTACAGCTGGAGGTTAAAGCGTTTGGGAATCACTGCTCTAGAGCACAAAAAAACTATACATACTTCTGCTTAAACATCAGCGCCACAGGTAATTCCACAAAGCTGTGAACGAGCTGAGACAAGGCAAGAGAGGCCTTCTATGTCATCAAAATGAACATAAAATTCGACATACCAACTAGAATCTGTCTAAAAATACTTGAATCAGTTATAGATGGTTGTGAGGTCTGGGGTCCGCTCACCAACCAAGAATTCACAAAATGGGACAAACACCAAATCGAGACTCTGCATGCAGAATTCCGCAAAAATATCCTCTGTGTACAACGTAAAACACCAAATAATGCATGCAGAGCAGAATTAGACCAATACCCACTAATTATTAAAATCCAGAAAATAGCCGTTAAATTCTACAACCACCTAAATGAAAGCGATTCCCAAACCTTCCCTCCGATTACACAGATCCACAAAGAATTTGTGGGAAACTAAGCCAATAATGATAAACTCCGATATCTACTGGGTGAAATACCACAGTGAGCCATCACAGCAGCAAGATGTGACCTGTTGTGACCTGATGTGACCTGTCCCAAATTGGTCTACACGGACAAGTTCTGGCCTGGTTTAGATCTTATCTGTCAGAAAGATATCAGTTTGTCTCTGTGAATGGTTTGTCCTCTGACAAATCAACTGTACATTTCGGTGTTCCTCAAGGTTCTGTTTTAGGACCACTATTGTTTTCACTATATATTTTACCTCTTGGGGATGTTATTCGAAAACATAATGTAAACTTTCACTGCTATGCGGATGACACACAGCTGTACATTTCAATGAAACATGGTGAATCCCCAAAATTGCCCTTGCTAGAAGCATGTGTTTCAGACATAAGGAAGTGGATGGCTGCAAACTTTCTACTTTTAAACTCTGACAAAACAGAGATGCTTGTTCTAGGTCCCAAGAAACAAAGAGATCTTCTGTTGAATCTGACAATTCATCTTAATGGTTGTACAGTCGTCTCAAATAAAACTGTGAAGGACCTCGGCGTTACTCTGGACCCTGATCTCTCTTTTGAAGAACATATCAAGACCACCATTTTATTACGTTTGCAATTGCAACAAATAATCTGCTCAGACCCCAACCAAGGAACATCAAAAGTCGTGCTATAAATTCACAGACAACACAAAGATTCCTTGATGCCCTTCCAGACTCCCTCTGCCTACCCAAGGACGCCAGAGGACAAAAATCAGTTAACCACCTAACTGAGGATCTCAATTTAACCTTGCGCAATACCCTAGATGCAGTTGCACCCCTAAAAACTAAAAAGAATTCTCATAAGAAACTAGCTCCCTGGTACACAGAAAATACCCGAGCTCTGAAGCAAGCTTCCAGAAAATTGGAACGGAAATGGCGCCACACCAAACTGGAAGTCTTCCGACTAGCTTGGAAGGACGGTACCGTGCAGTACCGAAGAGCCCTTACTGCTGCTCGATCATCCTATTTTTCTAACTTAATTGAGGAAAATAAGAACAATCCGAAATTCCTTTTTGACACTGTCGCAAAGCTAACTAAAAAGCAGCATTCCCCAAGAGAGGATGACTTTCACTTTAGCAGTGATAAATTCATGAACTTCTTTGAGGAAAAGATTATGATTATTAGAAAGCAAATTACGGACTCCTCTTTAAACCTGCGTATTCCTCCAAACATCAGTTGTCCTGAGTCTGCACAACTCTGCCAGGACCTAGGATCAAGAGAGACGCCCATCAAGTGTTTTAGTACTATATCTCTTGACACAATGATGAAAATAATCATGGCCTCTAAACCTTCAAGCTGCATACTGGACCCTATTCCAACTAAACTACTGAAAGAGCTGCTTCCTGTGCTTGGCCCTCCTATGTTGAACATAATAAACGGCTCTCTATCCACTGGATGTGTACCAAACTCACTAAAAGTGGCAGTAATAAAGCCTCTCTTGAAAAAGCCAAACCTTGACCCAGAAAATATAAAAAACTATCGGCCTATATCGAATCTTCCATTCCTCTCAAAAATTTTAGAGAAGGCTGTTGCGCAGCAACTCACTGCCTTCCTGAAGACAAACAATGTATACGAAATGCTTCAGTCTGGTTTTAGACCCCATCATAGCACTGAGACGGCACTTGTGAAGGTGGTAAATGACATTTTAATGGCATCGGACCGAGGCTCTGCATCTGTCCTCGTGCTCCTAGACCTTAGTGCTGCTTTTGATACCATCGATCACCACATTCTTTTGGAGAGATTGGAAACCCAAATTGGTCTACACGGACATGTTCTGGCCTGGTTTAGATCTTATCTGTCGGAAAGATATCAGTTTGTCTCTGTGAATGGTTTGTCCTCTGACAAATCAACTGTAAATTTCGGTGTTCCTCAAGGTTCCGTTTTAGGACCACTATTGTTTTCACTATATATTTTACCTCTTGGGGATGTTATTCGAAAACATAATGTAAACTTTCACTGCTATGCGGATGACCCACAGCTGTACATTTCAATGAAACATGGTGAAGCCCCAAAATTGCCCTCGCTAGAAACATGTGTTTCAGACATAAGGAAGTGGATGGCTGCAAACTTTCTACTATTAAACTCGGACAAAACAGAGATGCTTGTTCTAGGTCCCAAGAAACAAAGAGATCTTCTGTTGAATCTGACAATTAATCTTAATGGTTGTACAGTCGTCTCAAATAAAACTGTGAAGGACCTCGGCGTTACTCTGGACCCTGATCTCTCTTTTGAAGAACATATCAAGACCATTTCGAGGACAGCTTTTTTCCATCTACGTAACATTGCAAAAATCTGAAACTTTCTGTCCAAAAATGATGCAGAAAAATTCATCCATGCTTTTGTCACTTCTAGGTTAGACTACCGCAATGCTCTACTTTCCGGCTACCCGGATAAAGCACTAAATAAACTTCAGTTGGTGCTAAATACGGCTGCTAGAATCCTGACTAGAACCAAAAGATTTGATCATATTAGTCCAGTGCTAGCCTCTCTACACTGGCTTCCTGTCAAAGCAAGGGCTGATTTCAAGGTTTTACTGCTAACCTACAAAGCATTACATGGGCTTGCTCCTACCTATCTCTCTGATTTGGTCCTGCCGTACATACCTACACGTACGCTACGGTCACAAGACGCAGGCCTCCTAATTGTCCCTAGAATTTCTAAGCAAACAGCTGGAGGCAGGGCTTTCTCCTATAGAGCTCCGTTTTTATGGAACGGTCTGCCTACCCATGTCAGAGACGCAAACTTGGTCTCAACCTTTAAGTCTCTACTGAAGACTCATCTCTTCAGTGGGTCATATGATTGAGTGTAGTCTGGCCCAGGAGTGGGAAGGTGAACGGAAAGGCTCTGGAGCAACGAACCGCCCTTGCTGTCTCTGCCTGGCCGGTTCCCCTCTTTCCACTGGGATTCTCTGCCTCTAACCCTATTACAGGGGCTGAGTCACTGGCTTACTGGGGCTCTCTCATGCCGTCCCTGGAAGGGGTCCATCACCCGAGTGGGTTGATTCACTGATGTGGTCATCCTGTCTGGGTTGGCGCCCCCCCTTGGGTTGTGCCATGGCGGAGATCTTTGTGGGCTATACTCAGCCTTGTCTCAGGATGGTAAGTTGGTGGTTGAAGATATCCCTCTAGTGGTGTGGGGGCTGTGCTTTGGCAAAGTGGGTGGGGTTATATCCTTCCTGTTTGGCCCTGTCCGGGGGTGTCCTCGGATGGGGCCACAGTGTCTCCTGACCCCTCCTGTCTCAGCCTCCAGTAATTATGCTGCAGTAGTTTGTGTCAGGGGGCTAGGGTCAGTTTGTTATATCTGGAGTACTTTTCCTGTCCTATTCGGTGTCCTGTGTGAATCTAAGTGTTCGTTCTTTTCTCTTTCTTTCTCTCTCTCGAGAGGACCTGAGCCCTAGGACCATGCCCCAGGACTACCTGACAGGATGACTCCTTGCTGTCCCCAGTCCACCTGGCCGTGCTGCTGCTCCAGTTTCAACTGTTCTGCCTTATTATTATTTGACCATGCTGGTCATTTATGAACATTTGAACATCTTGGCCATGTTCAGTTATAATCTCCACCCGGCACAGCCAGAAGAGGACTGGCCACCCCACATATGCTCTCTCTAATTCTCTCTTTCTTTCTCTCGGAGGACCTGAGCCCTAGGACCATGCCCCAGGACTACCTGACATGATGACTCCTTGCTGTCCCCAGTCCATCTGACCGTGCTGCTGCTCCAGTTTCAACTGTTCTGCCTTATTATTATACGACCATGCTGGTCATTTATGAACATTTGAACATCTTGGCCATGTTCTGTTATAATCTCCACCCGGCACAGCCAGAAGAGGACTGGCCACCCCACATAGCCTGGTTCCTCTCTAGGTTTCTTCCTAGGTTTTGGCCTTTCTAGGGAGTTTTTCCTAGCCACCGTGCTTCTACACCTGCATTGCTTGCTGTTTGGGGTTTTAGGCTGGGTTTCTGTACAGCACTTTGAGATATCAGCTGATGTACGAAGGGCTATATAAATAAATTTGATTTGATGCCACAAGAAAAGGTCAACTAGTGAAGAACAAACACCAGGGTAAATGCATAGAGAGAGAGAGGGAGACAGACAAGGGGAGACAAGGGGAGACAGACAGACAAGGGGAGACAGAGAGACAGACAGACAGGGGGAGAAGGGGAGACAGAGAGACAGACAGACAGGGGGAGACAGACAGACAGGGGGAGACAGAGAGACAGACAAGGGGAGACAGAGAGACAGACAGACAGACAGACAGGGGGAGACAGAGAGACAGAGAGACAGACAGACAGGGGGAGACAGAGAGACAGACAGAGAGACAGACAGACAGACAAGGGGAGACAGACACAGACAGAGAGGGAGACAGACAGAGAGGGAGACAGACAGAGAGGGAGACAGACAGAGAGGGAGACAGACAGAGAGGGAGACAGACAGAGAGGGAGACAGACAGAGAGGGAGACAGACAGAGAGGGAGACAGACAGAGAGGGAGACAGAGAGAGGGAGACAGAGAGAGGGAGACAGACAAGTGGAGACAGACAAGTGGAGACAGACAAGTGGAGACAGACAAGTGGAGACAGACAGAAAGAGGTAGAGTATGTACTCACTGTCGGATGACAGAGTCGAGCCATTGGGAGTTGGCTTCCGGGACCTTGAGGCAGGCCAGAGAGCTGGCTTTAATGATGAAATCATTCACACTCAGCTTGATGTTCTGGGCCTTTACCTCCTAGGAAGGAGAGTAGAGTATTACTTTAATAATCCCAATTTGGGAAATTGTTTTATTTGAAACTGGAAATAAATTGGTTTCGCTGTAATCAATGAAAGCAGCTACATTCCTGCCATTGCATTCCCCCCAGAATAAGATAAGTAAAATACACTGGGTTTTATTGTCTGCTGCCGATGCTTGGCTCAGAGCTGTAGAAAGCAGGGAAGAAACCTATGGTCATTGGTGGAAACATGAAATCAGCTGATACAAATGGACCAATAGAGATTATTTGGGAGGTTGGTGGAAAGTAACATATGAAATCAGATTATATAATAGGCCAATAGAGATTATTTTGGAGGTTGTAATGAACTTGTCAGTTGTTGTGATTTAATTGATTAAATAGGCTTCAAAAGGACTCCGTTAAATGAGAAGTTGTTAGGCCCCTTGTCAGCGATAGCTCTTTTCTTTGGTTGTTTGTCATGACTGTGGGTGCTTGTATTTACGCATACTTGAGTCCTTTCATATTTCCTGATGAAGAACTGTGGATCCATGTATCCACCTAAGCAGATTTCCATTGACGGGATTGTGCTCTGTGACAGTGTATGTAGCACCTGCAATACTGAGTGTTGACGCTGCACTGGCGTCAAGCACCAATGTTTCTCCAAGGTAGCATGACGTTTTTAAATGTGTGCATGCTTCTCTCCTCCGAGAGAACAACGGCTGATTCAAAGGGGGTGTGGCGGATTTCAAAACGCTTCTGTGATAGGGAGCCCGTCAGACACACACACACACACACACACACACACACACACACACACACACACACACACACACACACGAGAATCCTTAGTCTCCTTCTCATTAGACTCCTTTCGATTATTGATCATTCATTAACACTCTCCTACATAAGACCACCATTTACCAGTTTCCAGGTCACGGAGTAGTTGAGGAGAGGACAGACTTTTCCCAGAATCTCACAATATCTCTCCGAGGCATGCTTAGAAACTCATCCAGGTGCTGGGGGTCAAACTGACAGGTCATTTATATTGATAGAGCCCTCACAAAACCCCACAAGGTACAGATGGACCCAGGCAACCTCTCTACTAAGGAAGCTGAGTCCTGTCTATTCACCGAGTAAGGGTTAGACAGACAGACTCACAGCGTTGAGCTCCGTGCGTAGTTCCAGGACTTGGTCCATGTTGACGTCAACAGACAGGTAGTAGTGGGGAATGGTCTGTTTAGACTGCATCAACCTCTGGGCTATCACCTAGGTAACAACAATAACAATATCACCTGGACACACATAACAATGTTTAACATAATGGTGAAGATATCTTTCAGATATGTAGGTAACTGGTGTGTGTACGTGTGTTAGTGCTGAGCGATTGGTGCGTTTTGAGGTCGGTTCAGTTTCCACGATTAACCACGATTATTTTTAAAACATTAAATGTATTATGAAATAATGACAAGAAGACTTGACTATTTGAATGTAAATTCCAAAGCCAATTTTTCAGTTGAGTATATTACTTTGTTTTTATTTGATGACTTTATTATATTTAATTCCTTAAAGTCGTCATCTCATCAGAGGCAGTATCAGCCAGACAACCATCTAACATTATCTCTGTGCTCACCAGTACAGTCTTTAATCCTCCTATTCAGACAGTACAGTCTTTAGTCCTCCAAATTCACCAGGCAGTCTTTAGTCCTCCTATTCACCAGGCAGTCTTTAGTCCTCCTATTCACCAGACTGTACACTCTTTAATCCTCCTATTCACCAGACTGTACACTCTTTAATCCTCCTATTCACCAGACAGTCTTTAGTCCTCCTATTCACCAGACAGTCTTTAGTCCTCCTATTCACCAGACATTCTTTAGTCCTCCTATTCACCAGACAGTCTTTAGTCCTCCTATTCACCAGACAGTCTTTAGTCCTCCTATTCACCAGACAGTCTTTAGTCCTCCTATTCACCAGACAGTCTTTAGTCCTCCTATTCACCAGACAGTCTTTAGTCCTCCTATTCACCAGACAGTCTTTAGTCCTCCTATTCACCAGACAGTCTTTAGTCCTCCTATTCACCAGACAGTCTTTAGTCCTCCTATTCACCAGACAGTCTTTAGTCCTCCTATTCACCAGACAGTCTTTAGTCCTCCTATTCACCAGACAGTCTTTAGTCCTCCTATTCACCAGACAGTCTTTAGTCCTCCTATTCACCAGACAGTCTTTAGTCCTCCTATTCACCAGACAGTCTTTAGTCCTCCTATTCACCAGACAGTCTTTAGTCCTCCTATTCACCAGACAGTCTTTAGTCCTCCTATTCACCAGACAGTCTTTAGTCCTCCTATTCACCAGACAGTCTTTAGTCCTCCTATTCACCAGACAGTCTTTAGTCCTCCTATTCACCAGACAGTACAGTCTTTAGTCCTCCTATTCACCAAACAGTACAGTCTTTAGTCCTCCTATTCACCAAACAGTCTTTAGTCCTCCTATTCACCAGACTGAACAGTCTTTAGTCATCGTATTTAGCTAGCCTGCCTAAATTTACTGCAGAGCTGTCTGCCCTTATTTTTATTTAACCTTTATTTAACTAGGCAAGTCAGTTTAAGAACAAATTATTTATAACAATCATGGCCAGATGTGATACAGCCTGGATACGAACCAGGGACTGTAGTGATGCTTCTTGCACTGAGATACAGTGCCTTAGACCGCTACACCACTCCGGAGCTCATCTGACTAGTTCACAATAGATAAGGCATACTTTCAAACTCTATCCCTCTTTCTCATAGTTATGTAGGCTACATTCCTCTGTCATGCGGTCGATGTGTATCTAACCTAACGTAGCAGGTGTAAAAGTGCATCCATCTCTGTCCAAGTGGAACAGGCGCAATGGATTATGGTCATTGTAGTGAATTATCACATTCCTGCTCTGAACTAGGTTGCATATTTGCTTTATGAAAACTACAGCGCTTCAGCCCAGCGTCCCACATAGTTCTTCACTTAATTTCAATAGTGAATGATTAGATTTCTCTCCAGAGAAATGGCGCATTGGGCTCACAATTTCTTTTTTTTACTAAATTGTATTCAAGTAATTGAACCGACAACAGTTAATCGCTCAGGACTTAGTGTGTGTGTGTGTGCATTACCCTGCGGATGTTGCTGATAGGAACGTCAGTGAAGGTGCCTGTTGGCACGGCAACACCCGGGGCAGGTGTAGGGGCGTGGCTAGCCGGGGAAGGAGGAG
Source organism: Oncorhynchus kisutch (assembly GCF_002021735.2). NCBI lineage: Eukaryota > Metazoa > Chordata > Actinopteri > Salmoniformes > Salmonidae > Oncorhynchus > Oncorhynchus kisutch. The sequence continues at coordinate 42,315,185 of NC_034202.2, read as the reverse complement.
CTGCAGCAACAGGAGCCTACACACCATCAGAAAACCAATCCAGTCTAGAGTGAACGTCGCATCAGATGTGTCTACAGACAATGTTTTATGCTAAATATGTATCAATGGTAAGTATATAAAACAAAACATTTAGGATAAATGCAGTAAAGTGAGTGTGTGGTGACTTACAGCAGGGGCAGCCTTGGGGGGGACGAAAGTCTCAATGTCTTTCCTGGTGACTCTACCATCAGGACCGGAGCCTGAAACACACACACAAAAAACATGTGTCAGAGAGAGGAAGGTGTGTGCGCGTGTGTGTGTGTGTGTGTGTGTGGACACTCACCGCTGACCTGGGCCAGGTCAATGCCCTTCTCTGCAGCGAGCTTCTTGGCTAGCGGACTGGCGAAGACACGCCCTTTCCTTGGGGTTGCCGGGGCCACATGAGCTGGGCTAGCTGCTGCAGGAGTGGGGGCTACAACCTACAAGACACACAGTGTTGTTGCCTTGTGTCGCTATGACTTGATGTTCTGTTATTCTCTAGTCTGTCAGAGAACTATCTGGAAAATTTTGCAAGATCTCTAACAACGCTAGCTAACATGTTATAATACAAGATCTCTAACAACGCTAGCTAACATGTTAAAATACAAGATCTCTAACAATGCTAGCTACACATCCATATCGAGTAGAGCTGGGCGATACGGACACACATCCATATCGAGTAGAGCTGGGCGATACGGACACACATCCATATTGAGTAGAGCTGGGCGATATATACAGGGCACCAGTACCGAGTTGATGTGCAGGTGTTTGAGGTAATTGTGGTAGATATGTACATATAGGTAGGGGTTAAGTGACTAGGCAACAGGATATATAATAAGCAGTAGCAGCTGTTTATGTGATGATTCAAAAGAGTGCAAATGGGGGTCAATGCAGATGGTTTGGGTAGCTATTTGGCAATCTTATGGCTTGGTGGTGGAAGCTGTTCAGGGTCCTGTTGGTTCTAGACTTTGTACATCGGTATCGCTTGCTTTGCAGAAGCAGAAAGAACAGTCCATGACTTGGGTGGCTGGAGCCTGACAGTTTTTACGGCCTTCCTCTGACACCGCCAGGTATAGAGGTCCTGGGTGGTGATAAGCTCTGCACCAGTGATGTACTGGGCAATGTCACACTACCCTCTGTAGCTCCTTGCAGCCAGTCAAGATGCTCTCAATGGTGCCGAGGGCCCATGACAAATATATTCAGCCTCCTGAGGGGGAAGAGGCGTTGTTGTGCGTTCTTCACAACTGTGTTGATGCCTACCCTCAGCACCTGGGGGCGGCCCGTCAGGAAGTCCAGGATCCAATTGCAGAGGGAGGTGATTAGTCCCAGGGTCCTTAGCTTAGTGATGACCTTGGAGGGGACTATGGTGTTGAACGCTGAGCTGTAGTCAATGAACAGCATTCTCACATAGGTGTTCCTTCTGTCCAGGTCTGAAAGGGCAGTGTGGAGTGCAATAGAGATTGAGTCATCTGTGGATCTGTCGGGGATGTATGCGAATTGGAGTGGGTCTAGGGTTTCTGGGATGAATGTGTTGATGTGAACCATGACCAGCCTTTCAAAGCATGTGCTATGGGGCAGTAGTCATTTAGGCAGGTTAACTTGGTGTTCTTGGGCACAGGGACTATGGTGGTCTGAATGTATGGTTGTCTGCTCAGAGTACGCATCCTGGTGAATGTTAGCAAAGAGACACACCCCTCTTCTCTTCATCTTACCCAAAGACGCTGTCCGGTCTAGACGATGCATGGAGAAAAGGATGTATATCCATGTCCTTGCTCAGCCACGACTCCAAGAAACATAGAATGTTCCAGTTGTTCAGTCCCGGTGATAGTCTCGAATGGAACCTGTCCAGTTTGTTCTCTAGTGATTGTATGTTAGAGGTGTAGAGGCGATTGATTTGTTCACCAACGTAGTCTTGTCAGCATGCTGCCTCGACTGCCTCTTTCACAGCCGCTTCCACTGCCGACTCGATGTAGAAATTGTCATCCAAATTAAGGTTAGTGAGCGCTGTTCTGATGTCCAGAAGCTGTTTTCGGTCAAAGGAAACGATGGCAGAAACATTGTTGTAAAAAAGTTGAGATCAATGTAAAAAAGAAAAAAAAAAAAAGAATTGGTCAGGAACCCATAAAACGCCTGTGTGTGTGTTACCTGTGCTGGGGGAGGGGATTAGGGTGTGTGTTACCGGTGCCGGGGGAGGGGGTTAGGGTGTGTTTTACCGGTGCCGGGGAGGGGGTTAGGGTGTGTTTTACCGGTGCCGGGGGAGGGGGTTAGGGTGTGTGTTACCTGTGCTGGGGGAGGGGGTTAGGGTGTGTGTTACCTGTGCTGGGGGTTAGGGTGTGTGTTACCTGTGCTGGGGGTTAGGGTGTGTGTTACCTGTGCTGGGGGTTAGGGTGTGTGTTACCTGTGCTGGGGGTTAGGGTGTGTGTTACCTGTGCTGGGGGTTAGGGTGTGTGTTACCTGTGCTGGGGGAGGGAGGGGGTTAGGGTGTGTTTTACCGGTGCCGGGGGAGGGGGTTAGGGTGTGTGTTACCTGTGCTGGGGGAGGGGGTTAGGGTGTGTGTTACCTGTGCTGAGGGAGGGAGGGGGTTAGGGTGTGTGTTACCTGTGCTGGGGGAGGGGGTTAGGGTGTGTGTTACCTGTGCTGGGGGAGGGGGTTAGGGTGTGTGTTACCTGTGCTGGGGGTTAGGGTGTGTGTTACCTGTGCTGGGGGTTAGGGTGTGTGTTACCTGTGCTGGGGGTTAGGGTGTGTGTTACCTGTGCTGGGGGTTAGGGTGTGTGTTACCTGTGCTGGGGGTTAGGGTGTGTGTTACCTGTGCTGGGGGAGGGAGGGGGTTAGGGTGTGTTTTACCGGTGCCGGGGGAGGGGGTTAGGGTGTGTGTTACCTGTGCTGGGGGAGGGGGTTAGGGTGTGTGTTACCTGTGCCGGGGGAGGGGGTTAGGGTGTGTGTTACCTGTGCTGAGGGAGGGAGGGGGTTAGGGTGTGTTTTACCGGTGCCGGGGGAGGGGGTTAGGGTGTGTGTTACCTGTGCTGAGGGAGGGAGGGGGTTAGGGTGTGTTTTTACCGGTGCCGGGGGAGGGGGTTAGGGTGTGTGTTACCTGTGCTGAGGGAGGGAGGGGGTTAGGGTGTGTGTTACCTGTGCTGGGGGAGGGGGTTAGGGTGTGTGTTACCTGTGCTGGGGGAGGGGGTTAGGGTGTGTGTTACCTGTGCTGGGGGTTAGGGTGTGTGTTACCTGTGCTGGGGGTTAGGGTGTGTGTTACCTGTGCTGGGGGTTAGGGTGTGTGTTACCTGTGCTGGGGGTTAGGGTGTGTGTTACCTGTGCTGGGGGTTAGGGTGTGTGTTACCTGTGCTGGGGGTTAGGGTGTGTGTTACCTGTGCTGGGGGAGGGGATTAGGGTGTGTTTTACCGGTGCCGGGGGAGGGGGTTAGGGTGTGTGTTACCTGTGCTGGGGGTTAGGGTGTGTGTTACCTGTGCTGGGGGTTAGGGTGTGTGTTACCTGTGCTGGGGGTTAGGGTGTGTGTTACCTGTGCTGGGGTTAGGTGTGTGTTACCCTGTGCTGGGGAGGGGATTAGGGTGTGTTTTACCGGTGCCGGGGGAGGGGGTTAGGGTGTGTGTTACCTGTGCTGGGGGAGGGGGTTAGGGTGTGTGTTACCTGTGCTGGGGGAGGGGTTAGGGTGTGTGTTACCTGTGCTGGGGGGAGGGGGTTAGGGTGTGTGTTACCTGTGCTGGGGGAGGGGGTTAGGGTGTGTGTTACCTGTGCTGGGGGAGGGGGTTAGAGTGTGTGTTACCTGTGCCGGGGGAGGGGGTTAGGGTGTGTGTTACCTGTGCTGAGGGAGGGAGGGGGTTAGGGTTTGTTTTACCGGTGCCGGGGGAGGGGGTTAGGGTGTGTGTTACCTGTGCTGAGGGAGGGAGGGGTTAGGGTGTGTTTTACCGGTGCCGGGGGAGGGGGTTAGGGTGTGTGTTACCTGTGCTGAGGGAGGGAGGGGTTAGGGTGTGTGTTACCTGTGCTGGGGGAGGGAGGGGGTTAGGGTGTGTGTTACCTGTGCTGGGGGAGGGGGTTAGGGTGTGTGTTACCTGTGCTGGGGGAGGGAGGGGGTTAGGGTGTGTGTTACCTGTGCTGGGGGTTAGGGTGTGTGTTACCTGTGCTGGGGGTTAGGGTGTGTGTTACCTGTGCTGGGGTTAGGGTGTGTGTTACCTGTGCTGGGGGAGGAGGGGGTTAGGGTGTGTTTTACCGGTGCCGGGGGAGGGGGTTAGGGTGTGTGTTACCTGTGCTGGGGGAGGGGGTTAGGGTGTGTGTTACCTGTGCCGGGGGAGGGGGTTAGGGTGTGTGTTACCTGTGCTGAGGGAGGGAGGGGGTTAGGGTGTGTTTTACCGGTGCCGGGGGAGGGGGTTAGGGTGTGTGTTACCTGTGCTGAGGGAGGGAGGGGGTTAGGGTGTGTTTTACCGGTGCCGGGGGAGGGGGTTAGGGTGTGTGTTACCTGTGCTGAGGGAGGGAGGGGGTTAGGGTGTGTGTTACCTGTGCTGGGGGAGGGGGTTAGGGTGTGTGTTACCTGTGCTGGGGGGAGGGGGTTAGGGTGTGTGTTACCTGTGCTGGGGGTTAGGGTGTGTGTTACCTGTGCTGGGGGTTAGGGTGTGTGTTACCTGTGCTGGGGGTTAGGGTGTGTGTTACCTGTGCTGGGGGTTAGGGTGTGTGTTACCTGTGCTGGGGGTTAGGGTGTGTGTTACCTGTGCTGGGGGTTAGGGTGTGTGTTACCTGTGCTGGGGGTTAGGGTGTGTGTTACCTGTGCTGGGGGTTAGGGTGTGTGTTACCGGTGCTGGGGAGGGGGTTAGGGTGTGTGTTACCGGTGCTGGGGAGGGGGTTAGGGTGTGTGTTACCGGTGCTGGGGATTAGGGTGTGTGTTACCGGTGCTGGGGAGGGGTTAGGGTGTGTTTTTACCGGTGCTGGGGATGGGGGTTAGGGTGTGTGTTACCGGTGCTGGGGAGGGGGTTAGGGTGTGTGTTACCGGTGCTGGGGATGGGGGTTAGGGTGTGTTTTACCGGTGCAGGAGCAGGGGGTTAGGGTGTGTGTTACCGGTGCTGGGGAGGGGGTTAGGGTGTGTTTTACCGGTGCTGGTGCAGGAGCAGGGGGTGGGGTGGAGACATCTGCCCCTGCTGTCTCTACGTAGTCACTGAAGGCAGCGATGTCACTCTCCTTCTCCACGATGATGCAGAGAGGAGCGCCCAGAGGAACGTCACGTGTTCCCTCAGACACCATGATCTTCGCCAGGTAACCCTCCTCCTGCACCTCAAACCCTGCACACACACACACACAATTGAAATCACACACACACAATTGAAATCACACTGAGTGTACAATCTGTCTGTGTGTTTATACATTGTGTGTGTACAGTCTGTGGTGTGTACTGACCAATGGTAGCCTTGTGTCTATGGTGTGTGTGGTGTGTATACCCTGTGGGTGGTGTGTGTGGTGTGTATACCCCGTGGGTGTGTGTGTACAGCCTGTGGTGTGTACTGACCAATGGTAGCCTTGTGTCTATGGTGTGTGTGGTGTGTATACCCTGTGGGTGGTGTGTGTGGTGTGTATACCCCGTGGGTGGTGTGTATACCCCGTGGGTGGTGTGTGTGGTGTGTATGCCCCGTGTGTGGTGTGTATACCCCGTGGGTGGTGTGTGTGGTGTGTATACCCCGTGGGTGGTGTATGTGGTGTGTATACCCCGTGTGTGGTGTGTGTGGTGTGTATACCCCGTGGGTGGTGTGTGTGGTGTGTATACCCCGTGTGTGGTGTGTATACCCCGTGGGTGGTGTGTATACCCCGTGGGTGGTGTGTATACCCCGTGGGTGGTGTGTATACCCCGTGGGTGGTGTGTATACCCCGTGGGTGGTGTGTATACCCCGTGGGTGGTGTGTATACCACGTGGGTGTGTGTACTGACCGATGGTAGCCTTGTCGGTCTCTATCTCCGCCAGTAGATCTCCTTCACTGAGTTTCTCTCCAACCTTCTTCTCCCAGCGCTGCACTGTCCCCATGGTCATAGTAGGAGACAGGGCTGGCAGACACACCTAACACACAGGGTTCCTGATAAGACTAAATGGACCGGAGACGCAGACTGGTCGGGGACTTGAAACAATCTTAATTGAAAGTGTTTAGTACAGGAAAATGTAAGGTGTTGTGCCCCACCTTCATGTGGGGTGGTAGGGAGCTGCCAGGGGCGACAGCAGTGGGGGGGGGAGGGGCAGCCGCAGAAGGGGCGGAGCTAGCAGCCAGCTTGTCCAACGTCAGGTCCTTAAAGGCTGGGATCAGATCAGCACTGATAAAATACAGAGAGGTTAGAACACACACACGGTAAAATAGACTCAAACACACACCCACCCACCCACCCCTGTGGACAACACACATAGACGTACCTGTCGACAGTGATGCAGATGACAGAGCCCACGGCAACTCCAGTTCCTTCAGCTACCAGGATCTTAGCCAGGTAACAGTCCTCCAACAGCTCAAACCCCACCGTGGCCTTGTCAGTCTCCACCTAACACACACCACACAGTTAGCCAGGTTTGTGTTCACTACGTATGAAACAGAGGAACACATGGTGAAGAGATAGAGGAGAAGAGAACCATTCAAACCATGAACAAAGTAACATTCAAATGACAAATTACATGCGCCGTGGTGGTGGTGGGGGGCATGCACCGTGGTGGTGGAGGACATGCGCCGTGGTGGTGGGGGTGGACATGCGACGTAGTGGTGGTGGGGGGCATGCGCCGTGGTGGGTGTGGACATGCACCGTGGTGGTGGGGGGGGGGGGCATGCGCCGTGGTGGTGGTGGACATGCGCCGTGGTGGTGGGGTGCATGCGCCATGGTGGTGGTGGACATGCGCCGTGGTGGTGGGGGGCATGCGCCGTGGTGGTGGTGGACATGCGCCGTGGTGGTGGGGTGCATGCGCCATGGTGGTGGTGGACATGCGCCGTGGTGGTGGGGGGCATGCGCAGTGGTGGTGGGGTGGGGGGGGGACATGCGCCGTGGTGGTGGTGGGGGGCATACGCCGTGGTGGTGGTGGACATGCGCCGTGGTGGTGGGGGGCATGCGCCGTGGTGGTGGGGGGCATGCGCCGTGGTGGTGGGGGGCATGCACAGTGGTGGTGGGGTGGGGGGGGGACATGCGCCGTGGTGGTGGTGGGGGGATTGCGCCATGGTGGTGGTGGGGGGCATACGCCGTGGTGGTGGTGGACATGCGCCGTGGTGGTGGGGGGCATCCGCAGTGGTGGTGGGGGGCATGCGCCGTGGTGGTGGTGGGGGGGCATGCGCCATGGTGGTGGTGGACATGCGCCGTGGTGGTGGGGGGCATGCGCAGTGGTGGTGGGGTGGGGGGGGACATGCGCCGTGGTGGTGGTGGGGGGCATACGCCGTGGTGGTGGTGGACATGCGCCGTGGTGGTGGGGGGCATGCGCCGTGGAGGTGGGGAGCATCCTCCGTGGTGGTGGGGGGGCATCCGCCGTGGTGGTGGGGGGCATGCACAGTGGTGGTGGGGTGGGGGGGGACATGCGCCGTGGTGGTGGTGGGGAGATTGCGCCATGGTGGTGGTGGGGGGCATACGCCGTGGTGGTGGTGGACATGCGCCGTGGTGGTGGTGGACATGCGCCGTGGTGGTGGGGGGCATGCGCAGTGGTGGTGGGGTGGGGGGGGACATGCGCCGTGGTGGTGGTGGGGGGCATACGCCGTGGTGGTGGTGGACATACGCCGTGGTGGTGGGGGGCATGCGCCGTGGTGGTGGGGGGCATGCGCCGTGGTGGTGGGGGGCATGCACAGTGGTGGTGGGGTGGGGGGGGACATGCGCCGTGGTGGTGGTGGGGGGATTGCGCCATGGTGGTGGTGGGGGGCATACGCCGTGGTGGTGGTGGACATGCGCCGTGGTGGTGGAGGGCATCCGCAGTGGTGGTGGGGGGCATCCGCAGTGGTGGTGGTGGGGGGGCATGCGCCATGGTGGTGGTGGACATGCGCCGTGGTGGTGGGGGGCATGCGCAGTGGTGGTGGGGTGGGGGGGGACATGCGCCGTGGTGGTGGTGGGGGGCATACGCCGTGGTGGTGGTGGACATGCGCCGTGGTGGTGGGGGGCATGCGCCGTGGAGGTGGGGAGCATCCTCCGTGGTGGTGGTGGGGGGGCATCCGCCGTGGTGGTGGGGGGCATGCACAGTGGTGGTGGGGTGGGGGGGGACATGCGCCGTGGTGGTGGTGGGGAGATTGCGCCATGGTGGTGGTGGGGGGCATACGCCGTGGTGGTGGTGGACATGCGCCGTGGTGGTGGGGGGCATCCGCAGTGGTGGTGGGGGGCATGCGCCGTGGTGGTGGGGGGCATGCGCCGTGGTGGTGGGGGGCATGCGCCGTGGTGGTGGGGGGCATGCACCGTGGTGGTGGAGGACATGCGCCGTGGTGGTGGGGGTGGACATGCGACGTAGTGGTGGTGAGGGGCATGCGCCATGGTGGTGGTGGACATTACTAGTTGTCACCTCCCTGTGTGTGTGTGTGTGTTTAATTACTAGTTGTCACCTCCCTGTGTGTGTGTGTGTGTTTAATTACTAGTTGGTGTAAAGAGTGATTCATCACTCCAGAGAACGCGTTTCCACTGCTCCAGAGTGCAATAGCTGCGAGCTTTACACCACTCCAGCCGACACTTGGCATTGCTCATGGTGATCTTAGGCTTGTGTGCAGCTGCTCTGCCATGGAAACCCATTTCATGAAGCTCCCGACGAACAGTTATTGTGCTGCTGTTGCTTCCAGAGGCAGTTTGGAAGTCGGTAGTGAGTGTTGCAATCGAGGACAGAAGATTTTAACACTGAGCTTGTGGCCTACCACTTCGCGGCTGAGTCGTTGTTGCTCCAAGATGTTTCCACTTCACAATAACAGCACTTACAGTTGCCCGGGGTAGCTCTAGCAGGGCAGAAATTTGACGAACTGACTTGTTGGAAAGTTGGCATTGAAAGTCACTGAGCTCTTTAGTAAGGAGAATCTACTGCCAATGCGTGTCTATGAAGATTTCATGGCTGTGTGCTTGATTTTATACACCCGTCAGCAATGGGTGTGGCTGCAATAACTGAATCCACAAATTTGAAGGGGTGTCCTCACACTGCTGTATATATACTGTATGTTGAAGGGGTGTCCTCATACAATAGTCGTAATTATTGTAGAATAATAGTGAAAACATCAAAACTATGAAATAACACATATGAAATCACGTAGTAACCAAAAACAAGTGTTAAACAAATCAAAATATATTTTATATATTTGAGATTCTTCAAGTAGCCACGCTTTGCCTTGATGACGTCTTCGCACACTCTTGGCATTCTCTCAACCAGCTTCATGATGTAGTCACATGGAATGCATTTCAATTAACAGGTGTGCCTTGTTAAAAAATGATTTGTGGAATTTCTTTCCTTCTTAATGTTTTTGCGCCAATCAGTTGTGTTGTGACAAGGTAAGGGTGGTATACAGAAGATATCCCTATTTGGTAAAAGACCAAGTCCATATTATGGCAAGAACAGCTCAAATAAGCAAAGAGAAACGACAGTCCATCATTACTTTAAGTCATGAAGGTCAGTCAATGTGGAACATTTCAAGAACTTTGAACTTTTCTTAAAGTGCAGTCGCAAAAACCATCAAGCGCTATGATGAAACTGGCTCTCATGAGGACCACCACAGGAAAGAAAGACCCAGAGTTACCTCTGCTGCAGAGGATAAGTTCATTAGAGTTACCAGCCTCAGAAATTGCAGCACAAATAAATGATTCACAGAGTTCAAGTAACAGATACATCTCAACATCAACTGTTCAGAGGTGACTGTGTGAATCAGACCTTCATGGTCGAATTGCTGCAAAGAAAACACTACTGAAGGACACCAATAAGAAGAAGAAGAAACTAGCTTGAATGGGCCAAGAAACACCAGTAATCTACATTAGACCAGTGGCAATTTATCCAGTGGACTCCAAATTTGAGATTTTTGGTTCCAACCACCGTGTCTTTATGAGACGCAGAGTAGGTGAACGGACGATCTCTGCATGTGTAGTTCCCACCGTGAAGCATGGAGGAGTGATGGTGCATGCTGGTGACACTGTCAGTGATTTATTTAGAATTTAAGGCACACTTAACCAGCATGGCTACAACAGCATTCTGCAGCGATACGCCGTCCCATCTGGTTTGCGCTTAGTGGGACTATCATTTGTTTTTCAACAGGACAATGACCCAACACACCTCCAGGCTAGTCAGTTTTACGAGGGTATGTTTGGAGGCATGAGTGAAGGAGGCTTTGTTGCGAAATAGGAAGCTGAATTGAGATGTAATTTTGGATTGGAGATGCTTAATGTGAGTCTGGAAGGAGAGTTTACAGTCTAACCAGACACCTAGGTATTTGTAGTTGTCAACATATTATATATATATATTTGTAGTTGTCCACATGTTATGTCAGAACCGTCCAGAGTAGTGATGCTGGACGGGCGGGCAGGTGCCGGCAACAATCGGTTGAAGAGCATGCATTCAGTTTCACTAGCATTTAAAACCAGTTGGACGCCACAGAAGGAGTGTTGTATGGCATTGAAGCTCATTTGGAGGTTTGTTATGTATACAGAATGGTATCGTCAGCGTAGAGGTGGATCAGAGAATCATCAGCAGCAAGAGCGACATCATTGATATATACAAAGAAAAGAGTCGGCCCGAGAATTGAACACTGTGGCACCCCATAGAGACTGCCAGAGGTCCGGAAAACAGGCTCTCCGATTTGACACACTGAACTCTGTCAGAGAAGTAGTTGGTGAACCAGGCGAGGCAGTCATTTGAGAAGCCAAGGCTATTGAGTCTGCCGATAAGAATGCGGTGATTGACAAGAGTCGAATGCCTTGGCCAGGTCGATGAAGACGGCTGCACAGTACTGTCTCTTACCAATGGCGGTTATGATATCGCATAGGACCTTGAGCGTGGCTGAGGTGCACCCATGACCAGCTCAGAAACCAGATTGCATAGTGGGGAAGGTAAGGTGGGATTCAAAATGGTCTGTGATCTGTTTATTAACTTGGCTTTCGAAGATTTTAGAAAGACCTATATCCATCCTGCCCTGCCTATCAGTTTGGGTCTGGAGTGTCTCCCCCTTTGAATAGCTTTCCAAACTTTGGGGATCTCAGATGATACGAAAGAGAGGTTGAACAGGCTAGTAATAGGGGTTGCAACAATTTCGGCAGATAATTTTAGAGAGAGAGGGTCCAGATTGTCTAGCCCAGCTGATTTCGAACGAACCAGATTTTGCAGCTCTTTCAGAACATCAGCTATCTGGATATCTGGATCTGGGTGAGCAAGTTGCTGCAGGGGGTGCTGAGATGTTGGCCGGGGTAGTGGTAGCCAGGTGGAAAGCATGGCCAGCCATGGAAAAATGCTTATTGAAATGATTGATTATTGTAGATTTATCGGTGGTGACAGCGTTTCCTATCCTCAGTGCAGTGGGCAGCTGGGAGGAGGGGCTCTAATTCTCCATGTGTGTCCCAAAAAGTTTTGGAATTAGTGTTACAGAAAGCAAATTTCTGTTCGAAAAAGTTAGCCTTAGCTTTCCTAACTGACTGAGTATATTGGTTCCTGACTTCCCTGAAAAGTTGCATATCGCGGGGACTATTTGATGCTAATACAGAATGCCACAGGATGTTTTTGTGCTGGTCAAGGGCAGTCAAGTCTGGGGTGAACCAAGGGCTATATATGTTCTTAGTTTTACATGTCTTGAATGGGGCATGTTTACTTAAGATGGAGAGGAAAGCACTTTTGAAGAGCAATCAGGCGACCATTAAATTGTTATAGTTAGGGATGGACATTTCAGGATTTTTGGTGGCCTTCCTAAGCCAGGATTCAGACACGGCTAGGACATCAGGGTTGGCGGAGTGTGCTAAAGCAGTGAATAAAACAAACTTAGGGAGGAGGCTTCTAATGTTAACATGCATGAAACCAGTGCTTTTACGGTTACAGAAGTCAACAAATGAGAGCGCCTGGGGAATGGTAGTGATGCTGGGGGCTGCAGGGCCTGGATTCACCTCTACATCACCAGAGGAACCGAGGAGGAGTAGGATAAGACTACCGCTAAAGGCTAAAAGAACTGGTCGTCTAGTGCGTTCGGAACAGAGAGTAAAGGAGGCAGGTTTCTGGGCACAGAAGGATATATTCAAGGCATAATGTACAGACAAAGGTAGTGGTAGGATGTGAGTACAGTGGAGGTAAGTCTAGGCATCGAGTGACCAAGAAAGAGGTTTTGTCTCTAGAAGCACCATTTAAGCCAGGTGCGGTCACCGCATGTGTGGGGGGTGGAACATAAGGGCTAGCTAGGCTGGAGGCTCTACAGTGAAATAAGACATCAATTACTAACCAAAACAGCAATAGACAAGGCATATTGACATTAGGGAGAGGCGTGTGTAGCCGAGTAATCATAGGGTCCAGTGAGTAACTAGGCGAGCTGGAGGCACGGAGATTCAGACAGCTAGCAGGCCGGGGCTAGCAGCAGGCTAGCAGATGGGCCTCAGGGGGATGTCGCAATGGGAGAGCCTGTTGAATCCCCCTCCGACGGTTTCGTCGGCAGACCAGTCGTGATGGATTGGCGGGGCTCCCTGTCAGCAGCAAAGGGTCCAGACCCATTGGCAACAGAGGTAATTGAAGCCCAGGGATTCTTGATAGATATATTTGGCTAGCTGGGAGATGGGCCTAGATTCGAGGCTAGCTCCAAGCTAACTGGTGCTTGCTTCGGGACAGAGCCAGGAGTAGCCACTCGGATAGCAGCTAGCTAACTGCGATGATCCGGAGTAAAGGTTCAGAGCTTGTAGTAGGAATCCAGATATATGGTAGAGAAAAGCAGTCCGATATGCTCTGGGTTTATATCGTGCTGTGCAGGCTCGCAGGAGTTGACCGGGCTGAAGCTGACAGATGTCCCAGTTAACGGTGATGGCTAACTGACTACTAGCTAGTAGCTGGATAGCTTGAAGGGGGTTACGGATCTAAAGTATAAAGAATAGCATATCCATACCGCATTGGGTGAGGCGGGTGGCAGGAGATTATTCCAATCTGTAGATGGAAAATTTTGATAAAAATATATAGTAAATATATACAAAGAAAGAAACGATATATACAAGGGACGGAACAAGACCATCAAAACATCCCACTACTACGCCATCTTGGATATCTGGGAGTTGAACCACAGAGTGAAACAAGATATCCCGTTTTAAACAAGATATTTTGTCACGAAAAGATGCTCGACTATGCATATAATTGACAGCTTTGGAAAGAAAACACTCTGACGTTTCCAAAACTGCAAAGATATTATCTGTGAGTGCCACAGAACTGATGTTACAGAAAAAAAAACAGATAACAATACAATCAGGAAGTGCCGCATTTTTTGAAACCGCCTCATGGCAATGACTCCTTATATGGCTGTGGAGGAGCTAGGAGTCAGCTTACCTTTTCCATGTTTTCCCCAAGGTGTCTGCAGCATTGTGACGTATTTGTAGGCATATCATTGGAAGATTGACCATAAGAGACTACATTTACCAGGTGGTCGCTTGGTGTCCTCCATCGCAATTATTGCGTAATCTCCAGCTGCAGTATTTTTCTGTTTTCTTCTGATGAGAAGCCAGCTGCCACCACTGATAGATTATCGAATAGATATGTGAAAAACACCTTGAGGATTGATTCTAAACAACGTTTGCCATGTTTCTGTCGATATTATGGAGCCAATTTGGAAAAAAGTTTGGCGTTGTAAGTGACTGCATTTTCTGGGTTTTTTCTTAGCCAAACGTGATGAACAAAATGGAGCTATTTCTCTTACACAAATAATCTTTTTGGAAAAACTGAACATTTGCTATCTAACTGAGAGTCTCCTCATTGAAAACATCCGAAGTTCTTCAAAGGTAAATGATTTTATTTGAATGCTTTTCTTGTTTTTGTGAAAATGTTGCCTGCTGAATGCTAGGCTTAATGCTATGCTAGGCTATCAATACTCTTACACAAATGCTTGTGTAGCTTTGGTTAAAGCATATTTTGAAAATCTGAGATGACAGTGTTGTTAACAAAAGGCTAAGCTTGTGTTTCAATATATTTATTTCATTTCATTTGCGATTTTCATGAAAAGGAAATGTTGCGTTATGGTAATGAGCTTGAGGCTATGATTACGCTCCCGGATACGGGATTGCTCGACGCTAGAGGTTAACACTTGGTTGGTTACTACATGATTCCATATGTGTTATTTCATAGTTGTGATGTCTTCACTATTATTCTCCAACGTAGAAAATAGTAAAAATAAAAACCCTTAATTGAGCAGGTGTCCAAACTTTTGACTGGTACTATATATTAAATATATACTCAAGACACATTATCTTCACACATATTTTAGATGGTTGAGAATGGTGTTTTCCTGCTAACTGTATTAAACGTGATTTCTGTCATTCTGACCACCGTGGGAGGACACCTAATGGGTTACACACGCAATGCATATGGGTCCGGTAAACATTTAAAATAGACGGTAAATGAATATCTTCCTGGTCACGTTGTCTGGCGCCACATTTTCCTAACAGAAAACCTGGCGTGTGTGTGCGTGTACTCACCTCAGCAATAAGGTCTCCCTCATTGATCTTGTCTCCCTCCTTCTTCTCCCAGCGAGCGATGGTTCCAGTCTGCATGGTGGGGGACAGAGCAGGCAGCTCCACCTACCACACAGTCACACACAAATAATACAAACGTACATTCAGAGTCTGAATCTCTTTATTTAATACATACATTGTTAACTGCCTATGGCAGTTGCCTATGGCAATTTGTATGTGCAAAAAAGTGAGAAAACCTCCCATCTGAACAGTAATATATCTAGTAAACCTCCCATCTGGACAGTAATATATCTAGTAAACCTCCCATCTGAACAGTAATATATCTAGTAAACCTCCCATCTGGACAGTAATATATCTAGTAAATCTCCCATCTGGACAGTAATATATCTAGTAAACCTCCCATCTGAACAGTAATATATCTAGTAAACCTCCCATCTGGACAGTAATATATCTAGTAAACCTCCCATCTGAACAGTAATATATCTAGTAAATCTCCCATCTGGACAGTAATATATCTAGTAAACCTCCCATCTGGACAGTAATATATCTAGTAAAGCTCCCATCTGGACAGTAATATATCTAGTAAATCTCCCATCTGGACAGTAATATATCTAGTAAACCTCCCATCTGGACAGTAATATATCTAGTAAACCTCCCATCTGGACAGTAATATATCTAGTAAACCTCCCATCTGGACAGTAATATATCTAGTAAATCTCCCATCTGGACAGTAATATATCTAGTAAACCTCCCATCTGAACAGTAATATATCTAGTAAACCTCCCATCTGGACAGTAATATATCTAGTAAACCTCCCATCTGGACAGTAATATATCTAGTAAACCTCCCATCTGAACAGTAATATATCTAGTAAACCTCCCATCTGGACAGTAATATATCTAGTAAACCTCCCATCTGGACAGTAATATATCTAGTAAACCTCCCATCTGAACAGTAATATATCTAGTAAACCCCCCATCTGAACAGTAATATATCTAGTAAACCTCCCATCTGGACAGTAATATATCTAGTAAACCTCCCATCTGGACAGTAATATATCTAGTAAACCTCCCATCTGGACAGTAATATATCTAGTAAACCTCCCATCTGGACAGTAATATATCTAGTAAACCTCCCATCTGAACAGTAATATATCTAGTAAACCTCCCATCTGAACAGTAATATATCTAGTAAACCTCCCATCTGGACAGTAATATATCTAGTAAACCTCCCATCTGGACAGTAATATATCTAGTAAACCTCCCATCTGAACAGTAATATATCTAGTAAACCTCCCATCTGGACAGTAATATATCTAGTAAACCTCCCATCTGAACAGTAATATATCTAGTAAACCTCCCATCTGGACAGTAATATATCTAGTAAACCTCCCATCTGGACAGTAATATATCTAGTAAACCTCCCATCTGAACAGTAATATATCTAGTAAACCTCCCATCTGGACAGTAATATATCTAGTAAACCTCCCATCTGAACAGTAATATATCTAGTAAACCTCCCATCTGGACAGTAATATATCTAGTAAACCTCCCATCTGGACAGTAATATATCTAGTAAACCTCCCATCTGGACAGTAATATATCTAGTAAACATCAATAACAGTCAGGAGTTTTGAATACAGCAACTAGTGTTTGCATGATATGCAATGCATTTTCAGACTGGTTGAACAATGACCATTTTCTCCAAAGTATTGTTTGTTATTATATGTGTATGAATATTTACATGGAGTGAGCACTGTGACTAAACTCTGGCTGGCTGTATTTCATACATGGAAAGCATGGAATTTGGGCAATGCAGAAATAATGACACACTGAAGATAAACAACTTGTGCAGTATACATGTAGCACCTTTAAAATCAGTGGTGCCATTGTTGTCATTCCCTTGTTATTGATTGAATATACACTGTGTGTACAAAACATTAGGAACAGGACAGACTGGTGAATGTTATGATACCTTATTGATGTCACCTGTTAAATCCACTTCAATCAGTGTAGATGAAGGGGAGGAGACAGGTTAATAAAGGAGGATTTTTAAGCCTTGAGACATGCATTGTGTGTGTGTGTGCCATTCAGAGGGAGAATGGGCAAGACAAAAATGGTTAGTAGGTGCCAGGCGCATTGGTTTATCTCAAGAACTGCAACGCTGCTGGGTTTTTCACGCTCAACAATTTCCCTTGTGTATCATGAATGGTCCACCACCCAAAGGACATCCAGCCAACTTGACACAAATGTGGGAAGCATTGGAGTCAACATGGGACAGCATCCCTGTCGAACCCTTTCGACAACTTGTAGAGTCCATGCCCCGACAAATTTAGGCTTTTCTGGGGTTAAAGGGGGGGGGGGGTACATTTTTTGATAACACTATACTAAATATAATCACCTCACCAAATAATTGATTAAAACAAGCTGTTTTGCAATGAAGGTCTTCAGTAGCCTCAACAGCATTATGTAGGTTAGCACCATGGTGTAGCCGGAGGACAGCTAGCTTCCGTCCTCCTCTGGGTACATCGACTACCATACAAAACCTAGGAGGCTCATGGTTCTCACCCCCTTCCATAGACTTACTAATTATGACAACTTCTGGAGGACATCCTCCAACCTATCAGAGCTCTTGCAGCTTCTATCTCAAGGCCACCAGACTGTTAAACAGCCACCACTAACATTGAGTGGCTGCTGCCAACACACTGACTCAACTCCAGCCACTTTAATAATGGGAATTGATGGGAAATGATGTAAAATATATCACTAGCCACTTTAAACAATGCTACCTAATATAATGTTTACATACCCTACATTATTCATCTCATATGTATACATATATACTGTACTCTATATCTACTGCATCTTTATGTAATACATGTATCACTAGCCACTTTAAACTATGCCACTTTTTTTACATACTCATCTCATATGTATATACTGCACTCAATACCATCTACTGTATCTTGCCTATGCCGCTCTGTACCATCACTCATTCATATATCCTTATGTACATATTCTTTATCCCCTTACACTTGCGTCTATAAGGTAGTAGTTTTGGAATTGTTAGCTAGATTAGTTGTTGGTTATTAATGCATTGTCGGAACTAGAAGCACAAGCATTTCGCTACACTCGCATTAACATCTGCTAACCATGTGTATGTGACAAATAAAATTTGATTTGATTTGATGAACTGACATGTCCACCCAATCATAGGATCAGAGAATGCATCTAGTACTGAAAGCATAAGCTACAGCTAACCAGCACTGCAGTGCATAAAAGTTGGTAAGTAGTTGACTCAGAGAGAGAAAGACAATAGTTGAACAAATTAATTTCTTCCAAAATGAAGGAGAAGCAAGAGAGAGCTAGAGAGAGAGTTTAAAATGTAAAGTTTCACTTTCTTAGCTAGCAAATGCAGCTAGCTAGTTTAGTCCACTCAAACAGAGGGATGCTATGTTAGCTAACTGGCTATGACTATCCAACACAATCGTGGAACTCTTACAAGGCAAGATAACCTTATGCTTTGACTAATTTATAGCCACTGTAGCTTGCAAACAGAACGAAACGGGGATAAACATACCTGAATTTGTCCAACAGAAATTCTTGTTTGCAACTGTTGGACTAATGATTACACCCTAGATCAGCTAGATGCAGGCAAAAGTGTGAAAGGCGGTGTTGAATGTGTCACTGTCATGCGTTTGTCACCTCAAATGTTTATCTCGACCTGTGCGCACCTACGTTGTAAACTTTCATTCATAGGCTAGGTTGTAGCAATCTCATGATGGGCATAGGGACAATTTGAGTATCATGTAGTTCCCTAAGCCTATCGCTGTTACACTGAACTGGGTGAATGGAATATGAATGACAGTCATCCAATATGCTGTAATAGAAATAAGGCCATGCTCATTAAAATAATAACAATTGTCCTCCCTCAATGGCACTGACTGTCACTGGTTGAAATACATATATGTAACATTGCATAAATATTGCCAGGAGTGTTGAATCAAAAAAACATGTTATTTGGGGTCTCCTTGGGCAGTCCACTACTTCATTTTCGTGCAATGAAAACTTGGTCCTGGTTTATTAAAGTTAACATTCACTGATACACAATTCAAAACAATTTCGATGGCTTGCATGGCAATAAAGCTGCATTTTTATCTTTCGGATCTATTTGGGTCGGATACAGACCCGAACCAACTTGGATGCGATTCTCTCTCACCTCAGACATGTTTTGGGATCTGGTCCACCTCGGATCGGATATTGATTTTCAAAAAAAATTACAGGATCCTGTCGGGGTCAGGTAGGAATCTAACGCATCCAATGCTGTTAGGAACTGAATTTTAGGATCCGAGAAGACTTCTAGTCATAGCCCACACAAGCACAAAGTTAACTAGCTAGCTGGCAAGCTACATCACTAAAGTTACCTTCTGGTGCGGTGGTAGGCTGTAGAAGCGCTGGGTGCCGCTGGCGGGCAGCGGGGCTGTTCTGCTGGCGAACACCACGGTGTTCAAACTACCTCCATAGCAAACAGCCCTTGACCGGACAAAACCGTGGTAAAGCCTCAGATGACAAGGTCCCGGAGAGGGGCGAGAGCTCAGGGCAGGCCCAGCTAGGGCACCACTGCACCGGGGAATCGCTGAAGAATTCCTCAGCCGCAGGACGAGACGAAGCATTTCGTCTTGGTTAGTTTAGTCGCTAAAGACCTTTTAAATTCCGCTGGATCTACTCCGGTACCGGAATAGCTGGTAGCAATAAAGTATCTTTCTGTCCCCCGAACCAGCCCAGGTAGCTCTGTGCTCACTTTCCAATGACCTCTCTCATCACAACACAACGCTTTACGGCTCTCCTTCCCCCGTCCTACACCCGTCCTAAACTAGGTTGCCAGGTTGAATTGCAGATGAAACTCTCCGACGTCATTTCATGTGTACTCAGTTTTTTTTTTGCCGTGTTATATTTACTTAATCAGTATGACATTAGGATGAATATAGCCACGTTTATTTACCCAATTATTTAGATATCACCATAAGGCCAGTCTCTACTAGTGTTTGTCTAGTTGTCACAGTGAGTAACAACTATAATTCTAAAATAAAACTATCTGGCAACGTTGAGGACTCCTTCTACTGTCGTAAAAGAATTGCAACGCGGCTGCTCTGGGAGCCCTGCAATTTGGTAGTAGCGCCACCTGAGGGGGCTGACAGGCCGGTTTGGGCTGGATTGATGTATTCAATTGAGTACAACAGTAGATAAAACCAGGAAATTATTCTAATTGTTTTTACGCCATTCATTTTTTTGGTAGGGGATTTTAGAACTACTTCATATAATGTCTGTGTTTCGTGTAGACTTACCCTGGCGTAATGTTTTGATAACCAATTCTCTCTCAGACAAGGTCACTTTTTTATTTTTTTTATTTCACCTTTATTTAACCAGGTAGGCTAGTTGAGAACAAGTTCTCATTTGCAACTGCGACCTGGCCAAGATAAAGCATAGCAGTGTGAGCAGACAACAAAGAGTTACACATGGAGTAAACAATTAACAAGTCAATAACACAGTAGAAACCAAAGGGGGAGTCTATATACAATGTGTGCAAAAGGCATGAGGAGGTAGGCAAATAATTACAATTTTGCAGATTAACACTGGAGTGATGAATGATCAGATGGTCATGTACAGGTAGAGATATTGGTGTGCAAAAGAGCAGAAAAGTAAATAAATAAAAACAGTATGGGGATGAGGTAGGTGAAAAAGGGTGGGCTATTTACCAATAGACTATGTACAGCTGCAGCGATCGGTTAGCTGCTCAGATAGCTGATGTTTGAAGTTGGTGAGGGAGATAAAAGTCTCCAACTTCAGCAATTTTTGCAATTCGTTCCAGTCACAGGCAGCAGAGTACTGGAACGAAAGGCGGCCAAATGAGGTGTTGGCTTTAGGGATGATCGGTGAGATACACCTGCTGGAGCGCGTGCTACGGATTGGTGTTGCCATCGTGACCAGTGAGCTGAGATAAGGCGGAGCTTTACCTAGCATGGACTTGTAGATGACCTGGAGCCAGTGGGTCTGGCGACGAATATGTAGCGAGGGCAAGCCGACTAGAGCATACAAGTCGCAGTGGTGGGTGGTATAAGGTGCTTTAGTGACGAAACGGATGGCACTGTGATAGACTGCATCCAGTTTGCTGAGTAGAGTGTTGGAAGCCATTTTGTAGATGACATCGCCGAAGTCAAGGATCGGTAGGATAGTCAGTTTTACTAGGGTAAGCTTGGCGGCGTGAGTGAAGGAGGCTTTGTTGCGGAATAGAAAGCCGACTCTTGATTTGATTTTCGATTGGAGATGTTTGATATGAGTCTGGAAGGAGAGTTTGCAGTCTAGCCAGACACCTAGGTACTTATAGACGTCCACATATTCTAGGTCGGAACCATCCAGGGTGGTGATGCTAGTCGGGCATGCGGGTGCAGGCAGCGACCGGTTGAAAAGCATGCATTTGGTTTTACTAGCGTTTAAGAGCAGTTGGAGGCCACGGAAGGAGTGTTGTATGGCATTGAAGCTTGTTTGGAGGTTAGATAGCACAGTGTCCAAAGACGGGCCGAAGGTATATAGAATGGTGTCGTCTGCGTAGAGGTGGATCAGGGAATCGCCCGCAGCAAGAGCAACATCATTGATATACACAGAGAAAAGAGTCGGCCCGAGAATTGAACCCTGTGGCACCCCCATAGAGACTGCCAGAGGACGAGACAGCATGCCCTCCGATTTGACGCACTGAACTCTGTCTGCAAAGTAATTGGTGAACCAGGCAAGGCAGTCATCCGAAAAACCGAGGCTCCTGAGTCTACCGATAAGAATATGGTGATTGACAGAGTCGAAAGCCTTGGCAAGGTCGATGAAGACGGCTGCACAGTACTGTCTTTTATCGATGGCGGTTATGATATCGTTGAGTACCTTGAGTGTGGCTGAGGTGCACCCATGACCGGCTCGGAAACCAGATTGCACAGCGGAGAAGGTGCGGGGGGGGCGGAGCTGTTGGCCGAGGTTGAAGTAGCCAGGCGGAAGGCATGGCCAGCCGTTGAGAAATGCTTATTGAAGTTTTCGATAATCATGGATTTATCAGTGGTGACCGTGTTACCTAGCCTCAGTGCAGTGGGCAGCTGGGAGGAGGTGCTCTTGTTCTCCATGGACTTCACGGTGTCCCAGAACTTTTTGGAGTTGGAACTACAGGATGCAAACTTCTGCCTGAAGAAGCTGGCCTTAGCTTTCCTGACTGACTGCGTGTATTGGTTCCGGACTTCCCTGAACAGTTGCATATCACGGGGACTATTCGATGCTATTGCAGTCCGCCACAGGATGTTTTTGTGCTGGTCGAGGGCAGTCAGGTCTGGGGTGAACCAAGGGCTGTATCTGTTCTTAGTTCTGCATTTTTTGAACGGAGCATGCTTATCTAAAATGGTGAGGAAGTTACTTTTAAAGAATGACCAGGCATCCTCAACTGACGGGATGAGGTCAATGTCCTTCCAGGATACCCGGGCCAGGTCGATTAGAAAGGCCTGCTCACAGAAGTGTTTTAGGGAGCGTTTGACAGTGATGAGGGGTGGTCGTTTGACTGCGGCTCCGTAGCGGATACAGGCAATGAGGCAGTGATCGCTGAGATCCTGGTTGAAGACAGCGGAGGTGTATTTGGAGGGCCAGTTGGTCAGGATGACGTCTATGAGGGTGCCCTTGTTTACAGGGTTAGGGTTGTACCTGGTGGGTTCCTTGATGATTTGTGTGAGATTGAGGGCATCTAGCTTAGATTGTAGGACTGGCGAGGTGTTAAGCATATCCCAGTTTAGGTCACCTAACAGAACAAACTCTGAAGCTAGATGGGGGGCGATCAATTCACAAATGGTGTCCAGGGCACAGCTGGGAGCTGAGGGGGGTCGGTAGCAGGCGGCAACCGTGAGAGACTTATTTCTGGAGAGAGTAATTTTCAAAATTAGTAGTTCGAACTGTTTGGGTATGAACCTGGAAAGTATGACATTACTTTGCAGGCTATCTCTGCAGTAAACTGCAACTCCGCCCCCTTTGGCAGTTCTATCTTGGCGGAAGATGTTATAGTTGGGTATGGAAATCTCTGAATTTTTGGTGGCCTTCCTGAGCCAGGATTCAGACACAGCAAGGACATCAGGGTTAGCAGAGTGTGCTAAAGCAGTGAGTAAAACAAACTTAGGGAGGAGGCTTCTGATGTTAACATGCATGAAACCAAGGCTTTTTCGATCACAGAAGTCAACAAATGAGGGTGCCTGGGGACATGCAGGGCCTGGGTTTACCTCCACATCACCCGCGGAACAGAGAAGGAGTAGTATGAGGGTGCGGCTAAAGGCTATCAAAACTGGTCGCCTAGAGCGTTGGGGACAGAGAATAAGAGGAGCAGGTTTCTGGGCATGGTAGAATATATTCAGGGCATAATGCGCAGACAGGGGTATGGTGGGGTGCGGGTACAGCGGAGGTAAGCCCAGGCACTGGGTGATGATGAGGGAGGTTGTATCTCTGGACATGCTGGTAGTAATGGGTGAGGTCACCGCATGTGTGGGAGGTGGGACAAAGGAGTTATCAGGGGCGTGAAGAGTGGAACTAGGGGCTCCATTGTGAACTAAAACAATGATAACTAACCTGAACAACAGTATACAAGGCATATTGACATTTGAGAGAGACATACAGCGAGGCATACAGTAATCACAGGTGTTGAATTGGGAAAGCTAGCTAAAACAGTAGGTGAGACAACAGCTAATCAGCTAGCACAACAACAGCAGGTAAAATGGCGTAGACTAGGCAACGGGGCCAACAGATAGAACAAACAAGCAGAATGGAGTACCGTGATTAATGGACAGTCCAGCGTGCATCAGCTATGTAGCCAAGAGATCAGTGTCCAGGGGGCAGCGGTGGATGGGGCAGGGAAGCTGGCCTGGCGAGTGTTATCCAGGTTTTAAAAAAAACTAACAATGACTAAATAGCTTGTAGCTAGTTAGCTGGTTAGCTTCTGGAGGTTCTTGAGTGTGTTCTAAAAATAAATAAAAAAGAATAGCGATTCCGTATCACATTGGGTGAGGCAGGTTTCCGGAAGGTATAAACAAATTAAAAGTCAAAAGAGATAGAAAGTAAATATGGGTCCGGTGAGCGTTTGAGACACGGCGATTCAGGCGGTTAGCAGGCCTGTGCTAACAAGCTAACAGTTTGTAGGCCCGGGCTAGACAAGGTAGCAGTTAGCGGGCCGGAGCTGGACAAGCTAGCAGTTAGCAGGCTGAATTAGCAAGCAGGGAGATAGCGAAGGCTAGAGAGTTAGCCTTTGGGGGACGTCGCGATGGGGTGAGTCTGTTTATTCCTCCTCATGCGATGACATCGGTAGACCGGTCGTTTTATCAATATATTCGCCTGTATTTAACCTCCAAAATTTAAACACAGAATAATCCGCTAATGTAGTTATCATACAGAACTACACATCCTGTCGCAAGTTTTTACATAATCACTCAAGGTGCAGGGTGGGAGAAACCTCCACATCACTCCATACAAACTCTCACCGACAAGTAGCAAGTAACCTAGTAAGTAGATATATGAACCTTTTACCGAGGTAAAATTGGCTTTATATTGTAACGAACCTGGGTTTATAAGCGCTTTTGTGGTACAGTCGCTATCGCGCTAGACTTCAGCCTAGCTACACGGCACAGTCATTTATTTATACGTCTCTAGTTTAACAGCAAAGATGCCCCTTCCAATCATGTTCTGTTTTGGCTTTGTTGAAGTCCTTTGTCATCCCCAGACAAGCTGAATGGTACCATCTCTGGCACACACTGCAGTATTAAAAACATAAAACAGGGTTATGTTTATTTACATGTCAATTACAGTTCTGGAATACCCAAATGATGTTTCATGTTTTTGCAATTAGGAACATTTACAAATTGAATTGGATTTTTGTTCATTTGCTAAATTGTCTTTAAATGACATGCATTTGACCACAACCCTGACAGAAGAACACATAACTGTGGTGTTACTCATCATTGAGTATTCAGTTAATATAACTCATATAGAAATAAAGGCATACATTTGCAAAAAAACATGTGCCCTGATAAAAGAAAAAGTTTTCACACATCAATGTTGTAATGTCACACATTTAGCTTATAACAGTAAACTTTTTTTTGTGGGATACACATAAGGGAATTCTAGGTCTTGTAGCATATTTTGGTTAAACTATCCCCAATTCAATGGAATTGCAACCCTCTGCATGAACAGTGCATTCTTCCATCACATGTACAGCTGATTCACAAGATCTTGAGATGCTATTGAGCCCACACTACTACACTGTCTGAGCCAAGGACTACATGCTTTCTGGTAAGTTTTGATTACAGTACTGGGTGGGGGAAATATATTTTATGACATACGTGGTTTTTTGTTAACTAGTGAATAGTAGCCTGCTTCAAAGTGTGTTTAAATCATTTCTAACTTGGTAACAATTTCTACTAGTTAGTTTTTGCTACCATGTGGGGTTTAGCTTGCTTGAGCCTGCTAACTGAGCAGTGTTAATTCACCTGTTCCCATACATGTTTCATTTAAAAACATTTATCTTACAAATGAGTTGTTTAATCTAACTGATTAACTATTTATCTGTACATGGAATTGTATTTATTTATTTTACCCCCAAAATTCGAATCTTCACAGGAAAATGCCACAGGCACTATCTGATGTGTGGAGATATATCACTGCAGCTAATGTAGAAGGAAAAGCTGTGTACATTTGCAAATACTGTGCCAAATCATATGTGAAGAATGCAGCAAAGATGCAGAATCATCTGGCCCAGTGCATAAAGTTCCCTCAGAGCTCACAACAAGCAACCTCTGAAAAAAGTCCCTCTACTTCTAATCAAGGTGAAAATGATGAATCAGACACCTTATCGATAGCAACAGCTCATGGTCCTCCTGGAATCAGAAGTTTTTTTGACTCAATGGAGGAACGTAGTCAGAGAAATGCTGATGAAGGTCTTGCTCAAGCTGTGTGTACAACTGGTTCACCTCTGATGCTCACAGGAAACATACATTATTATTTTATTTTATTTAACTAGAAAAGTCAGTTAAGAACAAATTCTTATTTACATTGGTGGCCTACCAAATCCCACCAACATCAGCCGCCTCAGAGCGCAACTGGTCCTTGTTTGGGAACACACACACCATAGCACGCAAACAGGCTGACCAATACAAGGAGTGAAAAATTGGTGGCCATCCAGGCAAATTTGAGCCTGACAGTGAGCCATCCTCAACAAGGATTGAAAGTGACAGTGATGATGAGGCCTCAGAGTCTGATGTTCAAGAGGTGGACATTGAGGAGGTCCAGGGAGAAGACAGTGAAGATGAGGCCTCAGAGTCTGATGTTCAAGAGGTGGACATTGAGGAGGTCCAGGGAGAAGACATGGAAGCCTGAGAGGATGACAACCAAAGCTTTAGTTTCTAGACTATCATTTTACAGATGTTGAAAATATATTTGGGAGATGCGATGGATCATTGGGGATCATTCAATATTCCCTTTTGTTGTTCACGGAAACCATTCCATGTGAAGAGTCAACTCATTTAATTAAAGTTCAATTCATAACTTAATTGTTTGTTTTTTCTATTGGAAGGATTTTGTCATTTGCAATTTGTCTACTTACTTAGGATAAGGTTAAAAGGTTTATGTTTCTGTCTCCATATGATATGGAAATATCCAATGCAAAAAACATCTACATTTACATGTATATGGTATTAATATGAATTTGCATATATTCCCGTTCATTCCCAGGAAACGCCCCCCTCAGAGAGAGAGACACAGCTTGATGGGAGCTCTCACATTTTTCAACATGTTTTTTTTATTTTTACAAAAGGATAGATTTGGAGTAAGCTAAACTTGTATTTTTCGGCAGGTACATGTGCAGGATGCTACACTCCACAGCATGGCCTTCGCTCCAGATCAAAACTCCAAACCTACAACCTAATTCTGACCTCTATTGGTTACACAGACTTTTGGCCTCCCATCCTATTCTAACCACCTCTCGCTGGCTTTGTATTCATGTTACCTGATAAAATTGCTGTAAATATGATCTTGTTGCCATCTGATGCACATTCAGATGTCATAAATCAGCACTGCGGAGCTCTCCCTGTTGCTAGCCCCAATTCTGACTAGTGCTCTGATATCTGCTTCACTGATTTCTGCTCTCGTAAAAGCCTGGGTTTTCTGCACACACTAGAAGCTTATTACCTAAAATGAATCAATTGAAAGTGTGGGTTCACAGCTCCAATCCAGATGTGTTGGTCATTACTGAGACGTGGTTAAGAAAGAGTGTTTTGAATATCCCCAAAAAACATCTGGGTCACATGGTTTAGACCCTTTCTACTTTAAGGCTGCTGCCACTATCATCGCCAAGCATATCTCCAACCTTTTTAGCCTGTCTCTCCTGTCTGGGGAGGTTCCCATTGCTTGGAAGGCAGCCACGGTTTGTCCTTTATTTAAAGGGGGAGGTCAAGCTGATCCTAACTGTTATAGGCCTATTTCTATTTTCCCCTGTTTATCAAAACTGTTGGAAAAACTTGTCAATAATCAACTGACTAGCTTTGTTGATGTCTATAGTATTCTCATGGGTATGCAATCTGGTTTTTGCTTAGGTTATAGATGTGTCACTGCAACCTTAAAGGTCCTAAATTATGTCACCATTGCCCTTGATTCTAAGCAATAGTGTGCTGCTATTTTTATTGACTTGGCCAAAGCTTTTGATACGGTAGACCATTCCATTCTTGTGGACCGGCTAAGGAGTATTGGTGTCTCTGAGGGGTCTTTGGCATGGTTTGCTAACTACCTCTCTCAAAGAGTGCAATGTATAAAGTCAGAAAATCTGCTGTCTCAGCCACTACTTGTCACCAAGGGAGTACCCCAAGGCTCAACCTAGGGCCCTCGCTCTTCTCAATTTACATCATCAACATAGCTCAGGCAGTAGGAAGCTCTCTCATCCATTTATATGCAGACGATAGTCTTATACTCAGCTGGCCCCTCCCCGGATTTTGTGTTAAATGCCCTACAACAAAGCTTTCTTAGTGTCCAACAAGCTTTCTCTACCCTTAACCTTGTTCTGAGCACCTCCAAAACAAAGGTCATCTGGTTTTGTAAGAATGCCCCTCTTCCCACAGGTGTTATTACTACCTCTGAGGGTTTAGAGCTTGAGGTAGTCACCTCATACAAGTACTTGGGAGTATGACAGTACACTTTCCTTCTCTCAGCACATATCAAACTGGAATTTTTCCTCTAAACAAAGGTTGTAAAAGTATGCTAGACATTTATAGAATAAATCATACATAGTTTGATGATTCTGTGACAAACGGTGAATTAGTTATTGATTTTTAAATGGCTTTTGGCCAATGTCTGTTGAATGTCCGAATGTGTGAATACAAAACCAACTTTACCTCGATGAGCCTTTTTTAGTTTCTCATGTAAATAATTAATATTGTGTAGTTCTCATGTGCATTCTTGTTTAGCATTTTTTAAATTACCTAGCTAGCTAGCTACCATAGGATTTTTTTTGAATTACACAAATTTTTCAAATTACCCTGGCCTTTGTAGCGAACTAGATAATGTTAACATTAGGTTGCTAGAGATGTGTGATAAGGCAAGCCCTGTTTGCTAGCTGCTAACAAATTTTGGTGTAGTCATACTTTTTCATGTGGTATAGAGGCCTCACTACAGTCCCTGGTTCGAATCCAGGCTGAATCACATCCAGCTGTGATTGGGAGTCCAATAGGACGGCACACAATTGGCCCAGCGTCGTCTGAGTTTGGCCGGGGCCGTCATTGTAAATAAGAATTTGTTCTTAACTGACTTGCCTAGTTAAATAATAAAAAATTAAATGTTAGTTGGCTACATTAGCTAACGTTAGTTAGCTAACGCTGCACCATATCTGACCGTGGTGTGGTCAGACTTTCCGGACAGGCGGTGACATGCATCTAACGTTAGCAATTAGCGCTCACTACCTAACATTGAATATCTCTGCCCTGGTGGACTAGCTAGCACTTGTCGGGTGGTGAACAATGAGCTTACGTAACTAGTTAGCTAAATATCCCTACCATGGTGGGCTAACATTAGCTAGCATGTCACCACGTGGAAAAGTGTGACTACACGAACGGTGAGCTAATGGCTAGCTAGCTCACAAAGGACATGTGTGCTCAATGTTTTCCCATAATTTGGGAAAGTTGGGAAAGTGGATGGTGCTCCAGTAGAACACTGCGGGCCCTCTGGGACAGGCTGAATTTCTTCAGCATCCTGAGGTTGAAGAGTCGCTGTCGTGCCTGCTGGAAGTGATGTACTCTCTCCCTCTCACTCTGGGGGTAAGACATAATTAAACATCACAGATATGAATTCCCACTGTGCCCATGATAAAATGCAATGTGAATTGCATTGTACTACTGAATGAAACTGAGGAGATGCTCTCAGACCAGCCTTTGTGTTTGAAATTCTGTTATGTAATGTACGTGAATGTAATATAACCTATTCTAGGAGCCTATTGTTGGTGTATGATCTTTATCTTGGTATTTTATTAAGATCTCTGTGAGCTGTTGCAAAAGCAGCAGCTACTCTTCCTGGGGTCCACATGAAACATGACATAATACAGAACATTAATAGACAAGAACAGCTCAAGAAATACATTAAGGTCATAAATACATCTAGGTCAAATACAGGACAGGAGTTGTGCTGTGAGGTGTTGATTTATCTGTTTTTTGAAACCAGGTTTGCTGTTCAATATGAGATGGAACGGAATATGAGATGGAATGGAGTTCCATGCAATAATGGCTCTATATAATACTGTACGCTTTCTTGAATTTGTTCTGGATTTGGGGACTGAAAAAAGCCCCTGGTGGCATGTCTGTGTAATGGATTTGAAATGGCTATCTAGTTAGCGGTGGTGCGTGCTAATAGCATTTCAATCGGTGACGTCACTTGCTCTGAGACCTTGAAGTAGTGGTTCCCCTTGCTCTGCAAGGGCCGCAGCTTTTGTGGAGCGATAGGTAACGATGCTTCGTGGGTGACTGTTGTCTGTGTACAGAGGGTCCCTGGTTCGCGCCCGGGTATGGGCGAGGGGACGGTCTAAAATTATACTGTTACATCTGGTGGGGTAAGTGTGTGTGTCAGTTGACTATGCAAACTATTTGGAATTTAACACATTTTTTATAAAAATAAGAAGTGTTACATTCTAAGGTGACGCCAAGTAATTTAGTCTCAACTTGTTTAACAGCCACACCTTTCATTACCAGATTCAGCTGAGGTCTAGAGCTTAGGTAGTTATGTGTACCAAATACAATGTTCTTAGTTTTAGAGATGTTCAGGACCAGTTTATTACTGGCCACCCATTCCAAAACAGACTGCAACTCCTTGTTAAGGGTTTCAGTGACTTCATTAGCTGTGGTTGCTGATGCGTATATGGTTGAATCATCAGCATACATGGACCCACAGGCTTTGTTTAATGCCAGTGGCAGGTCATTGGTAAAAATAGAAAAAGTAGAGGGCCTAGGGAGATGCCCTGCGGTACACCACACCCTACATGTTTGACAGACAGGCTTCCATTAAAGAAAACCCACTGAGTTCTATTCGATAGATAGCGCTTGTTCATTTGTTTTTCTAACAATGTCAAGTACAGGCAGGGATGACTGGGGCCTGCAAGTAAGGCACAGTGGGTAAGAAATAATTTGAACATCACAGATATAAATTCCCACTGTGCCCATGATAAAGTTAACTACATTACTTTAGTTGGCTGCTTTGAACAACACTTGTTTGTAATATAACCTGTACTGTGAGCTGTGTGTGTGTGTGTGTGTGTGTGTGTGTGTAGGAACTATGTGTAATCTTTTTGGACCATTGTCTTCTCTGAAAACAGGTACTGACAGGAGGAGCGATATGAGTCTGTCAGAGGTCGTCACGCTGGATGGAGACGGAGGCTTTGGTTGTCCACACAACGAAGAAACAGGTGTCCCTTCCAGTGATGTGGAACTGACCTTGGACCTGGTACCAGTAAGGATGGTCTTAAAAGCAGCGGTAAGACCCACATTCCTTGATATAGACATTCTTTGACTTCACTGCCTCTTCAATGGCCCCATGACTACCACTACTGTGGTTCCCACCAGACCATCCGGTGAGGCGCCCAGGATCCCAGACCCAGTGACCCAAAGCCCTGACTCCTGCACATCCATCCCAGTAGCCATTTTGAATGCCTTGATGCCCTCCTCTTCGTTATGTGCCCCACTTTACAGACAACACCCCATCCAACGACTGTGATCTGAGAACCCTTTTTAGCAGCGACGGAGTAACGTGCTTGACCTTAACCACTGCTCCATAATTGCTAGCTGTCAACCCCCCTCTCCTCATGGCGTGCCAGTTAGGATTGGTGTGCTGTCCAACTGTTGCCTGCCATATAGCCTCCTGTTGCTCCTGCATGCCCCAGGTGCCCTTGTTTTAACAATGTCCGGTACTGACATGGGGGGCAGCAGTTGTTCAGGCTCAAGTTTCTCAGCCACTGAAGATCCTCCTCTGTGGGCTCTCAGGACAGAGGGTTGTAGTCTTCAGCCGGGTACAGGTCCTCCTCTGTGGGCTCTCAGGACAGATGGTTGTAGTCTTCAGCCGGGTACAGATCCTCCTCTGTGGGCTCTCAGGACAGAGGGTTGTAGTCTTCAGCCGGGTACAGGTCCTCCTCTGTGGGCTCTCAGGACAGAGGGTTGTAGACTTCAGCCGGGTACAGATCCTCCTCTGTGGGCTCTCAGGACAGAGGGTTGTTGTCTTCAGCCGATCAGATCCTCCACTGACTGTACCTGATTGGGCACTGCTCGCTTCCTCCACTCGCATTCCACATCCATACGGCCCTTATTGTGAACAGCCAAAATAGGCTGCAGGCTACGCTTATGAGCTCCATGGAGACATTCGCATGTGGTAGAGAATCCCCTTAACATCCTTCCTCTCTAGGTGACAAGTGCCACAAGCTTATTAATGCATGACTTTGAACACCTTGTGCTATTTAAATCAAGTTAAGTTAAAGTTAGTAAAGTAAAATTTTATTGACATTACAGCTATAGAATATTTAACTAATTTTCACATGAGGACATGTGAAGTTTTTCCATAAAATCACAAGTTATAAATTAAAAGTTTATCAGTTGACATGTCAATCAAATAGTGGGAAGGATCCTATAAATCAAGACTGTATAACTGGATGTACCACTCTGAATAAATAAATACTGTGAATAAATAAATACTGTGAATAAATGAATACTGTGAATGAATAAATACTGTGAATAAATGAATACTGTGAATAAATAAATACTGTGAATAAATAAATACCCTGAATAAAAAAAGACACTGAATACATAAATACTGAGCCTTTGAAGATTGTCTCTGGTCATGAAACTACAATACCAGCTGGATGTCTAAACAAAATCAATTCTGAATGTCAATCGATTTTTAGATTCATTCTCATCAATGACAACATTTGTATACATTTTTTTACCCCATTTTTCTCCCCAAATTCGATCTTGTCTCATCGCTGCCAACTCCCCAACGGGCTCGGGAGACGAAGGTCGAGGCATGCGTCCTCCGGTAAAATGACCCGCCAAACCGCGCTTCTTAACACCCGCCAACTTAACCCGGAAGCCAGCCGCACCAATGTGTCGGAGGAAACCCCGTTCACTATGGCGGACTGTGAGTTTATAGTAACCAGGTTTCCATCCAACCTTTTAATAAGAGTAAAGTACATGTCGGATAAAAAATTTCCTGACACATGGAAACACTTTTTTGGGGGGAAACTTTCCAAATGTCAACAAAACAAAATACGCTAGACAAGGAGGGATGTTTTTGTGTCAGTAAAATGTATTATGCGAGAAATGTCAAATGCTTTTATGCGCAAATATTAACATAATAACCATCATATCGAATAAACTTGGAGTCATGAGATGACGCATAGTCCTCCCACTGCAACTTGTCAGGAAAGCATGCAGTTTATTAGGCAACAGATTAAATAAATGATGAACTTCACAGGGTGGTGAAAGTGCAAGGTAATGCGTATTTCCAATAAATATTGAGGGTCTTATTATGGTGACATGATCATCGACGCTTGGCTGCCGTTTTACAAAATGGTACTATTTTGTCCATAATAATCTCATTATGTAGGCCATACATGCACTCTAGCCAACAGCACTCTTGGCTAGAACGCATGTGCCAATACCAGAATGGGCACACTTACTATAACGCAACATCAGTAGAGTTGAAAATGCAATGGAAACCCATTTAACATGTCATTTTTATTCGGAACATGGGATTTTACCCGCAAAATGTATTTTTATGTGCACTAAGTCATCACGAAACAAGTCGCTTTAATGGAAACACGTCTCTGGTGGTTCGGAGTGTTTATTAAAACATGGAGGTCTGGTGGTTCGGAGTGTTTATTAAAACATGTCTGTCTGGTGGTTCTGAGTGTTTATTAAAACATGGAGGTCTGGTGGTTCGGAGTGTTTATTAAAACATGTCTGTCTGGTGGTTCGGAGTGTTTATTAAAACATGTCTGTCTGGTGGTTCGGAGTGTTTATTAAAACATGGAGGTCTGGTGGTTCGGAGTGTTTATTAAAACATGTCTGTCTGGTGGTTCGGAGTGTTTATTAAAACATGGAGGTCTGGTGGTTCGGAGTGTTTATTAAAACATGTCTGTCTGGTGGTTCGGAGTGTTTATTAAAACATGTCTGTCTGGTGGTTCGGAGTGTTTATTAAAACATGGAGGTCTGGTGGTTCGGAGTGTTTATTAAAACATGGAGGTCTGGTGGTTCGGAGTGTTTATTAAAACATGGAGGTCTGGTGGTTCGGAGTGTTTATTAACTTCTTGGATATAGGGGGCGCTCTTTTAATTTATGGATAAAAAAACGTGCCCGTTTTAAGCGCAATATTTTGTCACGAAAAGATGCTCGACTGCATATAATTGGCAGCTTTGGAAAGAAAACACTCTAACGTTTCCAAAACTGCAAAGATATTATCTGTGAGTGCCACAGAACCAAGATGAAACTTCAACCAGGAAATGGGCAGAATTTTTGAGGCTCTGTTTTCCAACGTCTCCTTATATGGCTGTGATTGCGCCGGGAATGAGCCTGCCCTTTCTATCGTTTCTCCAAGGTGTCTGCAGCATTGTGACGTATTTGTAGGCATATCATTGGAAGATTGGCCATAAGAGACTACATTTACCAAGGGTCCGCCCGGTGTCCTTTGTCTAAATTGGTGCGTAATCTACAAGCTGCACGCAGTCATCCAGTGATTGAGAGGAGAGAGGAGGCTTTCAACGAACGATATATCATGAAGAGATATGTGAAAAACACCTTGAGGATTGATTCTAAACAACGTTTACCATGTTTCAGTCGATATTATGGAGTTAATTTGGAAAAAAGTTCGCCGTTTTGATGGGTTTTTTCAGGAAAAACTGAGCATTTGCTATCTAACTGAGAGTCTCCTCATTGAAAACATCTGAAGTTCTTCAAAGGTAAATGATTTTATTTGAATGATTCTGTTTTTTGTGAAAATGTTGCCTGCTGATGCTAACGCTAAATGCTACGCTAGCTGCGCTAGCTGTTACACAAATGCTTGTTTTGCTATGGTTGAGAAGCATATTTTGAAAATCTGAGATGACAGTGTTGTTAACAAAAGGCTAAGCTTGAGAGCTAGCATATTAATTTAATTTAATTTGCGTTTTTCATGAATAGTTAACGTTGTGTTATGCTAATGAGCTGAAGGGATAATTACACTCCTGGATACAGGTTTTTTCGTAGCTAAACGTGACGCACCAAACGGAGCGATTTCTCCTAAACAAATAATCTTTCAGGAAAAACTGAGCATTTGCTATCTAACTGAGTCTCCTCATTGAAAACATCTGAAGTTCTTCAAAGGTAAATGATTTTATTTGAATGATTTTCTGGTTTTTGTGAAAATGTTGCCTGCTGATGCTAACGCTAAATGCTACGCTAGCTGTTACACAAATGCTTGTTTTGCTATGGTTGAGAAGCATATTTTGAAAATCTGAGATGACAGTGTTGTTAACAAAAGGCTAAGCTTGAGAGCTAGCATATTAATTTCATTTCATTTGCGATTTTCATGAATAGTTAACGTTGCGTTATGGTAATGAGCTTGAGGCTGTATTCACGATCCAGATCCGGGATGGCTCGACGCAAGAAGTTAAAACATGTCTGTCTGGTGGTTCGGAGTGTTTATTAAAACATGGAGGTCTGGTGGTTCGGAGTGTTTATTAAAACATGGAGGTCTGGTGGTTCGGAGTGTTTATTAAAACATGTCTGTCTGGTGGTTCGGAGTGTTTATTAAAACATGTCTGTCTGGTGGTTCGGAGTGTTTATTAAAACATGGAGGTCTGGTGGTTCGGAGTGTTTATTAAAACATGGAGGTCTGGTGGTTCGGAGTGTTTATTAAAACATGGAGGTCTGGTGGTTGAACAGAGGCGTGGGGCTGTTCCAGACCGCAGGATCAATCAGTTAGCCGACTAACAAACGTTCTAAATAATGTCAGAGACTTGAAACTGGCATCATGGCAATAACGTCAAGGATAACTGGCATCATGGCAATAATGTCAAGGATAACCTAGCATCATGGCAATAACGTCAAGGTATAACTGGCATCATGGCAATAACGTCAAGGTATAACTGGCATCATGGCAATAACGTCAAGGATAACCTAGCATCATGGCAATAACGTCAAGGATAACCTAGCATCATGGCAATAATGTCAAGGTATAACTGGCATCATGGCAATAACGTCAAGGATAACCTAGCATCATGGCAATAACGTCAAGGATAACCTGGCATCATGGCAATAACGTCAAGGATAACCTAGCATCATGGCAATAACGTCAAGGATAACCTAGCATCATGGCAATAACATCAAGGATAACGTAGCATCATGGCAATAACGTCAAGGATAACCTAGCATCATGGCAATAACGTCCAGGATAACCTGGCATCATGGCAATAACGTCAAGGTATAACTGGCATCATGGCAATAACGTCAAGGATAACCTGGCATCATGGCAATAACGTCAAGGATAACCTAGCATCATGGCAATAACGTCAAGGTATACCTGGCATCATGACAATAACGTCAAGGTATAACTGGCATCATGGCAATAACGTCCAGGATAACCTGGCATCATGGCAATAACGTCAAGGATAACCTAGCATCATGGCAATAACGTCAAGGATAACCTAGCATCATGGCAATAACATCAAGGATAACGTAGAATCATGGCAATAACGTCAAGGATAACCTAGCATCATGGCAATAACGTCAAGGATAACCTAGCATCATGGCAATAACGTCAAGGATAACCTAGCATCATGACAATAACGTCAAGGATAACCTAGCATCATGGCAATAACGTCAAGGATAACCTAGCATCATGGCAATAACGTCAAGGATAACCTAGCATCATGGCAATAACGTCAAGGATAACCTAGCATCATGGCAATAACGTCAAGGATAACCTAGCATCATGGCAATAATGTCAAGGATAACCTAGCATCATGGCAATAACGTCAAGGATAACCTAGCATCATGGCAATAACGTCAATGTATAATTGGCATCATGGCAATAACGTCAAGGATAACCTAGCATCATGGCAATAACGTCAAGGATAACCTAGCATCATGGCAATAACGTCAATGTATAATTGGCATCATGGCAATAACGTCAAGGATAACCTAGCATCATGGCAATAACGTCAAGGATAACCTAGCATCATGGCAATAACGTCAAGGATAACCTAGCATCATGGCAATAACGTCAAGGATAACCTAGCATCATGGCAATAACGTCAATGTATAATTGGCATCATGGCAATAACGTCAATGTATAATTGGCATCATGGTATAACTGACTTGACAACCATATTCAAGTTCAGCTTTATAAATACATCAGTAAATCAAGAACTATATTTTACTCCTAATAAGAGTTATCTGGCTTAACTTACTGATCCTGCTTTTGCAACAGCTCGGTGTTCTGATGTTCAACTCTACTGCAAAAAAATTCTCCTCTGTAAACAATACAAAACATAATTAATTCTCAATTCTAAATAAAAACCTTTAAAACCAAGCATGTCCTGGATAAGGCACAGTTCTCAAAGGATTTAGTAACAGTGTGTTCCTCAGTTGCACCTCGCTAGGTCCTTTAGTAACACTTTGTTCCTCAGAAACACCTCGCTAGGTCCTTTAGTAACAGTGTGTTCCTCAGCAGCACCTCGCTAGGTCCTTTAGTAACGGTATGTTCCTCAGCAGCACCTCGCTAGGTCCTTTAGTAACAGTGTGTTCCTCAGCAACACCTCGCTAGGTCCTTTAGTAACAGTGTGTTCCTCAGCAGCACCTCGCTAGGTCCTTTAGTAACAGTGTGTTCCTCAGCAACACCTCGCTAGGTCCTTTAGTAACAGTGTGTTCCTCAGCAACACCTCGCTAGGTCCTTTAGTAACAGTGTGTTCCTCAGCAGCACCTCGCTAGGTCCTTTAGTAACAGTGTGTTCCTCAGCAGCACCTCGCTAGGTCCTTTAGTAACAGTGTGTTCCTCAGCAACACCTCGCTAGGTCCTTTAGTAACAGTGTGTTCCTCAGCAACACCTCGCTAGGTCCTTTAGTAACAGTGTGTTCCTCAGCAACACCTCGCTAGGTCCTTTAGTAACAGTGTGTTCCTCAGCAACACCTCGCTAGGTCCTTTAGTAACAGTGTGTTCCTCAGCAACACCTCGCTAGGTCCTTTAGTAACAGTGTGTTCCTCAGCAACACCTCGCTATGTCCTTTAGTAACAGTGTGTTCCTCAGCAGCACCTCACTAGGTCCTTTAGTAACAGTGTGTTCCTCAGCAGCACCTCGCTAGGCCCTTTCTTAAATGGAAGAAATTTGGAACAACAAACACTCTTCCTAGAGCTGGCTGGCCAGCCAAACTGAGCAATCGGGGGAGGAGGGTCTTGGTCAGCGAGGTGACCAAGAACCCGATGGTCACTGACAGAGCTCGTCTGTGGAAATGGAATAATCTTCCAGAAGGATAAACATCTCTGCAGCAGTCCACCAATCAGGCCTTCATGGTAGACTGGCCAGACGGAGGCCACTCCTCAGTAAAAGGCACATGACAGCCCGCTTAGAGTTTGCCAAAAGGCACCTAAAGACTCTCAGACCATGAGAAACAAGATTCTCAGGTCTGATGAAACCAAGATTGAACTGTTTGGCATGAAAGCAAAGCATCATGTCTGGAGAAAACGTGGCACCATCCCTATGGTGAAGCGTGGTGGTGGGAGCATCATGCTGTGGGGATGTTATTCAGGACTAATCAGGATCAAGGCAAAGATGAACGGAGCAAAGTACAGAGATCCTTCATGAAAACCTGCTCCAGAGTGCTCAGGAACTCAGACTGGGGCGAAGGCTCACCATCCAACAGGACAATGACCCTAAGCACACATCCAAGACAACGCAGGAGTGGCTTCGGGACAAGTCTTTGAATGTCATTGAGTGGCCCAGCCAAAGCCCAGACTTGAACCCAACATCTCTTGAGAGACCTGAAAATAGGTGTGCAGCAACGCTCCCCATCCAACCTGACTGAGCTTGAGAGGATCTGCAGAGCAGAATGGGAACAACTCCCCAAATACAGTTGTGACAAGGTTGTAGCGGCATACCCAAGAAGACTTGAGGCTGTAATCGCTGCCAAAGGTGCTTCAACAAAGTATTGAGTAAAGGGTCTGAACACTTATATGTGATATTACACTTTTTTTTAAATACATTTGCAAAAATGTCTGAAAAACAGTTTTTGCTTTGTCATTATGGGGTATTGTGTATTTAAAAAAATAATCAATTTTAGAATAAGGCTGTAACGTAACAAAATTTGAAAAAAGTCAAGGGGTCTGAATACTTTCCGAATGCACTGCGTGTCCTTTAGTTCCTCAGCAGTAGCAGTTGAAGTCGGAGGTTTACATACACATTAGCCAAATGCATTTAAACCCTGACATTTAATCCAAGTAGAAATACCCCGTTTTAGGTCCGTTAGGATCACCACTTTATATTAAGAATGTGAAATGTCAGAATAATAGTAGAGAAAATGATTTATTTCAGCTTTTATTTCTTTAATCACATTCCCAGTGGGTCAGACGTTTATATACACTCAATTAGTGTTTGGTAGCATTGCCTTTAAATTGTTTAACTTGGATCAAACGTTTCGGGTAGCCTTTGGCAAGCTTCCCACAATAAGGAATTTTGGCCCATTCCTCCTGACAGAGCTGGTGTAACTGAGTCAGGTTTGTAGGCCTCCTTGCTCGCACACACCTTTTCAGTTCTGCCCACAAATGTTCTATAGGATTGAGGTCAGGGCTTTGTGATGGCCACTCCAATACCTTGACTTTGTTGTGCTTAAGCCATTTTGCCACAACTTTGGAAGTATGCTTGGGGTCATAGTTCATTTGGAAGACCCATTTGCGACCAAGCTTTAACTTCCTGACTGATGTCTTGAGATGTAGCTTCAATATATCCACATCATTTTCCTGCCTCATGATGGCATCTATTTTGTGAAGTGCACCAGTCCCTCCTGCAGCAAAGCACCCCCACAACATGATGTTGCCACCCCTGTGCTTCACGGTTGGGATGGTGTTCTTCGGCTTGCAAGTGTCCCCCTTTTTCCTCCAAACATAACGATGGTCATTATGGCCAAACAGTTCTATTGTTGTTTTATCAGACCAATGGACATTTCTCCAAAAAGTACGATCTTTGTCCCCATGTGCAGTTGCAAACCATAGTCTGGCTGTTTTTGTGCAGTGGCTTCTTCCTTGCTGAGCGGCGATATAGGACTCGTTTTACTGTGGATATAGATGCTTTTGTACATGTTTACTCCAGCATCTTCACAAGGTCCTTTGCTGCTGTTCTGGGATTGATTTGCACTTTTCGCACCAAAGTATGTTCATCTCTAGGAGACAGAACGCATCTCCTTCCTGAGCGGTATGATGTGGTCCAATGGTGGTCCAATGGTGTTTATACTTGCATACTATTGTTTGTACAGATGAACGTGGTACCTTCAGGCGTCTGGAAATTGCTCCCAAGGATGAACCAGACTTGTGGAGGTCTACAAATTTTTTTCTGATTGAACCAGACTTGTGGAGGACTACAATTTCTTTCTGAGGTATTGGCTGATTTATTTTTGATTTTCCCATGATGTCAAGCAAAGAGGCACTGAGTTTGAAGGTAGGCCTTGAAATACATCCACACGGAGACCTCCAATTGACTGAAATGATGTCAATTAGCCTATCAGAAGCTTCTAAAGCCATGACATCATTTTCTGGAATTTTCCAAGCTGTTTAAAGGCACAGTGAACTTAGTTTATGTAAACGTCTGACCCACTGGAATTGTGATACAGTGAATTATAAGTGAAATAATCAATTGTTGGAAACATTACTTGTGTCATGCACAAAGTAGATTTGCCAAAACCATAGTTTGTTAACAATAAATGTGTGGAGTGGTTGAAAAATGAGTTTTAATGACTCCAACCTAAGTGTATGTAAACTTCCAACTTCAACTGTAGGTCCTTTAGTTCCTCAGCAGCTAGGTCCTTTAGTTCCTCAGCAGCTAGGTCCTTTAGTTCCTCAGCAGCTAGATCCTTTAGTTCCTCAGCAGCTAGGTCCTTTAGTTCCTCAGCAGCTAGATCCTTTAGTTCCTCAGCAGCTAGGTCCTTTAGTTCCTCAGCAGCTAGGTCCTTTAGTTCCTCAGCAGCTAGGTCCTTCAGTTCATCAGCAGCTAGATCCTTCAGTTCCTCAGCAGCTAGTTCCCTTCAGTTCCTCAGCAGCTAGGTCCTCTAGTTCCTCAGCAGCTAGGTCATTTAGTTCCTCAGCAGCTAGTTCCCTTCAGTTCCTCAGCAGCTAGGTCCTCTAGTTCCTCAGCAGCTAGTTCCCTTCAGTTCCTCAGCAGCTAGGTCATTTAGTTCCTCAGCAGCTAGTTCCCTTCAGTTCCTCAGCAGCTAGGTCCTTTAGTTCCTCAGCAGCTAGTTCCCTTCAGTTCCTCAGCAGCTAGGTCCTCTAGTTCCTCAGCAGCTAGGTCCTTTAATCCTGTGGAAAAGTAAAGAACAATGACAGACTGAACACTGACGGAGAAGTGTGTGCGTATGTGTTTGAGTGCGTACCTCTCCTCTCCGTTGTTCTCCTCCACCCAGGCCACTATCTTCCCCTCCCAGCCTGGAACCAACGCCTCGTCTTCAAATACCTATATATACACACACACACAAAATATCAAGTGTGACTGTATTCAGGTATAGATCACCAGACCCCTCCCTCCTTCTACCCCTTCTCTCCGCCCCCCTCCTGTCCTCTGCCCCTCCTCTCCTCCACCGCCCCTCCTGTCCTCTACCCCTCCTCTCCTCCCCCGCCCCTCCTGTCCTCTACCCCTCCTCTCCGCCCCCTCCTGTCCTCTACCCCTCCTCCCCTGCCCCTCCTCTCCGCCCCCTCCTCTCCGCCCCCTCCTCTCTGCCTCCCCTCCTCCCCTCTACCCCTCCTCTCTGCCTCCCCTCCTCCCCTCTACCCCTCCTCTCCGCCCCCCCTCCTCTCCTCCCCTCTACCCCTCCTCTCCTCCCCCTCCTCTCCTCCCCCTTCTCTCCTCCTCTGCCCCACCTGTCCTCTGCCCTCCTCTCCTCCCCCGCCCCCCTCCTTCCACCCCCTCCTGTCCTCTGCCCCTACTCTCCTCCCCTCTCCACTTGTCAACCCCCTCTTCTCCTTTCCTCTCCCCTCTTCACTCCCCCTGCTCTACTCTCCCTCATCTCTAGTTTCTCCTTCCCTCCTCACCTCTTCTTTAACGGTACCAAACTCGGGGTCGAGGGCTTTGAAGTGGAATCTGTAGTTGTCATCTCTGTCTACTGCAGTCTTCACATCTCTCAGAGTGACTTTCCCCAACCTAACACACATCAAATGTTTCCAATAATCTTCTCACCCAGACTATGCACCCTACATGATCATCCTGACTCTTGACATTT
The DNA here is from genome assembly GCF_002021735.2 of Oncorhynchus kisutch. Lineage (NCBI taxonomy): Eukaryota > Metazoa > Chordata > Actinopteri > Salmoniformes > Salmonidae > Oncorhynchus > Oncorhynchus kisutch. The sequence goes on along the minus strand of NC_034202.2, from coordinate 42,273,547 downwards.
TATAGTTCCTCCGTTGCACATGATCCTGTCATTGCTTTTGTTTTGTTTAATACATCTCTACATACAAATAAATACGTTGGCTGAATGTGAATAGTCTCCAGTGCCTTCAGAAAGTATTCATACCCCTTGACTTACTGCACATTTTGTTGTTAGTCTCAATTCAAAATGGATTAAATAAATAAAAAATCTCTCACCCATCTACACACAAAGTGAAAATATGTTTTTAGAAATGTTTGCAAATGTATTGTAAAATGAAATACATACATCTTATTTACGTAAGTAGAAAGGTGAATTCATTTCCCAGTGTCTGTTGGAAAGTAGACTGAATCAGGATTTGGCATGTGCTTAGTTCTATACCATTTATTTGTATTATTACAAAACTCCCTAGTCATTGCAAATGACAAGCATACCCATAACATGATACAGCCACCACCATACTTAAAAATATGAAGTGGTACTCAGTGACGTGTTGGATTTGCACCAAAGATAATGCTTTGTATTCAGGATATAAAGTTAATTCCTTTGCCACACTTTTTGCAGTTTTACTTTAGTGCCTTGTTGCAAACAGAATGCATGTTTTGGAATATATTTAATCTGTATAGACTTCCTTTTTTACTCTGTCATTTAGGTTAGTATTGTGGAGTAACTACAATGTTGTCGATCCATCTTCAGTTTCATGCAACTTATTACGTGACTTGTTAAGTAAATGCTTACTCCTAAACATATTCAGGCTTGAGATAATAAAGGAGTTGAATACTTATTGACCCAAGAGATTTCAGCTTTTCATTTTTACATAATTTGTAAAAAAATATATATATATATATTTTTTTAAATCCACTTTAACATTATGGGATATTGTATGTAGGCCAGTGACACAAAATCTCAATTTAAACCGTTTTAAATTCAGAGGTAATACAACAATATGGAAAAGTCAAGGGGTGAATATACTTTCTGAAGGCTCTGGAGGAAGGCCTTAGTCTCCTGGGACATTCATTAGATGTGGATTCTGCGTCTAGATATGTCTATATTATATCCTGTTTATTGTGGCAGCACCATTTCACCAAATTAAATTACTGTTCATGCAAATGTATTTTGAATACAGATGATTCTGAAACATTTCAAGGTCCCAGATACATTGGTTATGATTAGAAGTTAGGTAAACACACGTACCTCTTGTTGATGTGGATCATGCAGGGTGTGTGTGAGTGGTCTGTAAAGTAGAGGACCTTAGTGGAACCACACGAGCTCAGCAATGGACTACTGTAGGAGTGGGCCATCTCTGAAACACACACACACACCATCAGAAAAAGGGGACATTTCATGTGTGTGGCTGACTTGACTTTTTGTCAAGCAACACATGCCAGGGAAGGTCTGCGGAGACCCCCTTGTGCACTCAACGACTGTGTACAATACAGTGGTACCTCCTTCAAAAATTGCGTCAACAGAGAGGTATTTTTTCTGGGTGATTTAAATATTAACCGGCTATCATCAAGCTGCCCACTCAGGAAAAAACTGCAAACTGTAACCAGAGCCTGTAAACTGGTTCAGGTTATCAGTCAACCTACCAGGGTCGTTACAAACAGCACAGGAATTACATCATCAACATGTATTGATCACATCTTAATTAATGCTGCAGATATTTGATTTAAAGCAGATCTATTGGATGTATTGATCACATCTTAATTAATGCTTCAGACATTTGCTTTAAAACAGTATCCAAATCCATAGGATGTGGTGATCACTATATAGTAACCATATCTAGGAAAACCACAGTTCCAAACGCTGGGCCTAATATAGTGTATAAGAGGTCAGGCTGGGCCTAATATAGTGTATAAGAGGTCAGGCTGGGCCTAATATAGTGTATAAGAGGTCAGGCTGGGCCTAATATAGTGTATAAGAGGTCAGGCTGGGCCTAATATAGTGTATAAGAAGTCAGGCTGGGCCTAATATAGTGTATATGAGGTCAGGCTGGGCCTAATATAGTGTATAAGAGGTCAGGCTGGGCCTAATATAGTGTATAAGAGGTCATACAATACGTTTTGTAGTGATTCATATGTTGATGATGTAAAGAATGTTTGCTGGTCTGTGGTGAGTAATGAGGAGCAACCAGACGCTGCTGGTCTGTGGTGAGTAATGAGGAGCAACCAGACGCTGCTGGTCTGTGGTGAGTAATGAGGAGCAACCAGACGCTGCTGGTCTGTGGTGAGTAATGAGGAGCAACCAGACTCTGCTGGTCTGTGGTGAGTAATGAGGAGCAACCAGACGCTGCTGGTCTGTGGTGAGTAATGAGGAGCAACCAGACGCTGCTGGTCTGTGGTGAGTAATGAGGAGCAACCAGACGCTGCTGGTCTGTGGTGAGTAATGAGGAGCAACCAGACGCTGCTGGTCTGTGGTGAGTAATGAGGAGCAACCAGACGCTGCTGGTCTGTGGTGAGTAATGAGGAGCAACCAGACGCTGCTGGTCAGTGGTGTGTAATGAGGAGCAACCAGACGCTGCTGGTCTGTGGTGAGTAATGAGGAGCAACCAGACGCTGCTGGTCTGTGGTGAGTAATGAGGAGCAACCAGACGCTGCTGGTCTGTGGTGAGTAATGAGGAGCAACCAGACGCTGCTGGTCTGTGGTGAGTAATGAGGAGCAACCAGACGCTGCTGGTCTGTGGTGAGTAATGAGGAGCAACCAGACGCTGCTGGTCTGTGGTGAGTAATGAGGAGCAACCAGACGCTGCTGGTCTGTGGTGAGTAATGAGGAGCAACCAGACGCTGCTGGTCTGTGGTGAGTAATGAGGAGCAACCAGACGCTGCTGGTCAGTGGTGTGTAATGAGGAGCAACCAGACGCTGCTGGTCTGTGGTGAGTAATGAGGAGCAACCAGACGCTGCTGGTCTGTGGTGAGTAATGAGGAGCAACCAGACGCTGCTGGTCTGTGGTGAGTAATGAGGAGCAACCAGACGCTGCTGGTCTGTGGTGAGTAATGAGGAGCAACCAGACGCTGCTGGTCTGTGGTGAGTAATGAGGAGCAACCAGACGCTGCTGGTCTGTGGTGAGTAATGAGGAGCAACCAGACGCTGCTGGTCTGTGGTGAGTAATGAGGAGCAACCAGACGCTGCTGGTCTGTGGTGAGTAATGAGGAGCAACCAGACGCTGCTGGTCTGTGGTGAGTAATGAGGAGCAACCAGACGCTGCTGGTCTGTGGTGAGTAATGAGGAGCAACCAGACGCTGCTGGTCTGTGGTGAGTAATGAGGAGCAACCAGACGCTGCTGGTCTGTGGTGAGTAATGAGGAGCAACCAGACGCTGCTGGTCTGTGGTGAGTAATGAGGAGCAACCAGACGCTGCTGGTCTGTGGTGAGTAATGAGGAGCAACCAGACGCTGCTGGTCTGTGGTGAGTAATGAGGAGCAACCAGACGCTGCTGGTCTGTGGTGAGTAATGAGGAGCAACCAGACGCTGCTGGTCTGTGGTGTGTAATGAGGAGCAACCAGACGCTGCTGGTCTGTGGTGAGTAATGAGGAGCAACCAGACGCTGCTGGTCTGTGGTGTGTAATGAGGAGCAACCAGACGCTGCTGGTCTGTGGTGAGTAATGAGGAGCAACCAGACGCTGCTGGTCTGTGGTGAGTAATGAGGAGCAACCAGACGCTGCTGGTCTGTGGTGAGTAATGAGGAGCAACCAGACGCTGCACTTGACACATCTATGAAACTACTATTCCCGTTACTAATAAGCCATTAAGAAAATGACTGTAAAAACTGTTAAATCCCCTTGGATTGACGAGGAATTGAAAAATTGTATGGTTGAGAGGGATGAGGTAAAAGGAATGGCAAATACGTATTGCTGCACAACTGATTGGCAAGCGTACTGTAAATTGAGAAATCATGTGACTAAACAAAATAAAAAGAAATAAACTACACTATGAAACAAATAAATTATATAAAGAATGATAGTAAAAAGGGCAACTTACATTTTTGGGAAAAAAGCCAACTCGGCTCCTTCATTTATTGAATCAGATGGCTCATTCATCACAAAGCCCACTGATATTGCAAACTACTTTAATGACTTTTTCATTGGCAAGATAAGCAAACTTAGGGATGACATGCCAGCAACAAACGCTGACATTACACATCCAAGTTTTTTAGACCAAATCATGAAAGACAAGAATGTACTTTTGAATTCTGTAAAGTCAGTGTGGAAGAGGTGAAAACATTATTGCTGTCTATCAACAATGACAAGCCACCAGGGTCTGACAATCTGGATGGAAAATTACTAAGGATAATAGCAGACGAAATTGACACTCCTATTTGCCACATCTTCAATTTATGCCTACTAGAGTGTGCCCTCAGGTCTGGAGGGAAGCTAAAGTCATTCCGCTACCCAAGAATAGTAAAGCTCCTTTACTGGCTCAAATAGCCAACCAATCAGCCTGTTACCAACCCTTAGTAAACTTCTGGAAAACATTGTGTTTGACTAGATACAATGCTATTTTACAGTAAACAAATTGACAACAGACTTTCAGCATGCTTATAGGGAAGGACACTCAACAAGCACATCACTTACACAAATGACTGATGATTGGCTGAGAGAAATTGATGATAAAATGATTGTGGGTGCTGTCTTGTTAGACTTCAGTACGGCTTTTGACATTATTGATCATAGTCTGCTGCTGGAAAAACGTATATGTTAAGGCTTTACACCCACTGCTATAATGTGGATAAAGAGTTACTTGTCTAACAGAACACAGAAGGTGTTCTTTAATGGAATCCTATCAAATATAATCCAGTTAGAATCAGGAATTCCCCAGGGCAGCTGTTTAGGCCCCTTGCTTTTTTCAATCTTTACTAACGACATGCCTCTGACTTTGAGTAAAGCCAGAGTGTCTATGTATGTGGATGATTCAACACTATACACATCAGCTACTACAGCAACTGAAATGACTGCAACACTTAACAAAGTGCTGCAGTTAGTTTCAGTGGGTGGCAAGGATAAAGTTATCCCTAAATATTTCTAAAACTAAAAGCATTGTATATGGAACAAAACACTCACTAAACGCAAAACCTCAACTAAAGCTTGTAATAAATAATGGGGAAATTGGGCAAGTTGAGATGACTAAACGGCTTGGAGTAATCCTAGATTGTAAACTGTCCTGGTCAAAACATATTGATGCAGTAGTAGCTAAGATGGGGAGAAGTCTGTCCATAATAAAGCACTGCTCTACCTTCTTAACAACACGATCAACAAGGCAGGTCCTACAGGCCCTAGTTTTGTTGCACCTTGACTACTGTTCAGTCGTGTGGTCAGGTGCCACAAAAAAGGACTTAGGAAAAATGCAATTGGCTCAGAAAAGGGCAGCATGGCTGGCCCTTGGATGTACACAGAGAGCTAACATTAATAATATGCATGTCAATCTCTCCTGGCTGAAAGTGGAGGAGAGTGACTTCATCACTACTTTTATTTGTGAGAGGTGTTGAATGTTGAATGCACCAAGCTGTCTGTCTAAACTACTGGCACACAGCTCGGACACCCATGCATACCCCACAAGACATAAGAGGTCTCTTTACAATCCCCAAGTCCAGAACAGACTATGGGAGGCACACAGTACTACATAGAGCCATGACTACATGGAAGAGTGATCAGATTAATTGCAATTCATTGTAAAGTCCCATTTGCCATGCAAATGAACTGAATCCCAATAAAACATTTCTACTGCATTTCAGACCTGCCACAAAAGGACCAGCTGACATCATGTCAGTGATTCTCTCATTAACACAGGTGTGAGTGTTGACCAGGACAAGGCTGGAGATCACTCTGTCATGCTGATTGAGTTCGAATAACAGACTGGAATTTTAATTTTTCTTCCTCTGTCAACCATGGTTAACTGCAAGGAAACATGTGCCATCATCATTGCTTTGCACAAAAAGGGCTTCACAGGCAAGGATATTGCTGCCAGTAAGATTGCACCTAAATCAACCATTTATCGGATCATCAAGAACTTCAAGGAGAGCGGTTCAATTGTTGTGAAGAAGGCTTCAGGGTGCCCAAGAAAGTCCAGCAAGTGCCAGGACCGTCTCCTAAAGTTGATTCAGCTGCAGGATCGGGGCACCACCAGTACAGAGCTGCTCAGGAATGGCAGCAGGCAGGTGTGAGTGCATCTACACGCACAGTGAGGCAAAGACTTTTGGAGGATGGCCTGGTGTCAAGAAGGGCAGCAAAGAAGCCACTTCTCTCCAGGAAAAACATCAGAGACAGAATGATATTCTGCAAAAGGTATAGGAATTGGACTGCTGAGGACTGGGGTAAAGTCATTTTCTCTGATGAATCACCACTTTATTTTAAGAATGTGAAATGTCAGAATAATAGTAAAGAGAATGATTTATTTCAGCTTTAATTTTCATTACATTCCCAGTGGATCAGAAGTTTACATACACTCAATTAGTATTTGATAGCATTGCCTTTAAATTGTTTAACTTGGATCAAATGTTTCGGGAAGCCTTCCACAAACTTCCCACAATAACTTGGGTGAATTTTGGCACATTCCTCCTGACAGAGCTGCTGTAACTGAGTCAGGTTTGTAGGCCTCCTTGTTCGCACACGCTTTTTCAGTTCTGCCCACAAATGTTCTATGGGATCGAGTTCAGGGCTTTGTGGCCACTCCAATACCTTGACTTTGTTGTCCTTAAGGCATTTTGCAACAACTTTGCTTGGGGTCATTGTCCATTTGGAAGACCCATTTGCGACCAAACTTTAACTTCCCGACTGATGTCTTGAGATGTTGCTTCAATATATCCAAATAATTTCCCTCCCTCATGATGCCATCTATTTTGTGAAGTACACCAGTCCCTCCTGCAGGAAAGCACCCCCACAACATGATGCTGCCACCCCCGTGCTTCACGGTTGGGATGGTGTTCTTCGGCTTGCAAGCCTCCCTCTTTTTCCTCCAAATGATGGTCATTATGGGCAAAAAGTTATATTTTTGTTTCATCAGACCAGAGGAAATTTCTCCAAAAGTATGATCTTTGTCCCCATGTGCAGTTGCAAACCGTAGTCTGCTTTTTTTATGGTGGTTTTGGAGCAGTGGCTTCTTCCTTGTGTAACGGATGTGAAACGGCTAGCTTAGTTAGCGGTGCGCGCTAAATAGCGTTTCAATCGGTGACATCACTTGCTCTGAGACCTTGAAGTATTAGTTCCCCTTGCTCTGCAAGGGCCGCGGCTTTTGTGGAGCGATGGGTAACGATGCTTCGTGGGTGACTGTTGTTGATGTGTGCAGAGGGTCCCTGGTTCGCGCCCGGGTATGGGCGAGGGGACGGTCTGAAGTTATACTGTTACACTTGCTGAGCGGCCTTTCAGGTTATGTCAATATAGGACTCGTTTTACTATGGATATAGATACTTTTGTACCTTTTTCGTCAAGCATGTACACATGGTCGTTTGCTGTTGTTCTGGGAACCCAGACTTGTGGGGGCCTACAATTTCTTTTCTGAGGTCTTGCCTGATTTCTTTTGATTTTCCCATGATGTTAAGCAAAGAGGCACTGAGTTTGAAGGTCGGCCTTGAAATACATCCACAGGTCCACCTCCAATTGACTCAATCAGCCTATCAGAAGCTTCTAAAGCCATGACATAATTTTCTGGAATTTTCCAAACTGTTTAAAAGGCACAGTCAACTTAGTGTATGTAAACTTCTGACCCACTGGAATTGTGATACAGTGAATTATAAGTGAAATAATCTGCCTGTAAACAATTGTTGGAAAATGTATTTGTGTCATGGACAAAGTAGAGGTCCTAACTGACTTGCCAAAACTATAGTTTGTTAACAAGAAGTTTGTGGAATGGATGAAAAACGAGTTTTACTGAGTCCAACCTCAGGGTATGTGAACTTCTGACTTCAACTGTATACATAAGGTATAATATAGATAATATATGTTATAACTATTTTTGAGAAAAAGCGGCTTCATACAATTTTTTAATTTTTAGTAAGTAGACATGGCCTTGATATACTGTAAGTTATACTGACTATTTTAGATATTATAAACAGTGAATGGTTGTTGTTCTTCAGGAAGAAGATAAGCCCTATAGGTGGGTTTAATCGAGTTCCCCAATCCCTTTCTAGTCATGTTACAAAGCGTTTTTTCATTGAAACTACCAAATGTCGGCCTTTAACCATCCGAATATTTTCATTTACTGTCCATACGAACAAATATATTCTCATGTGTCCTGGGACTTTTTCAAACGTTCCCGTAATTTTTTATAGACAAAGAAGAGCTATCAAGGTGTGAAATAATATTAAGATGACCTACTTATTTGTTTTTATTAAGTTTCATACGGAGCCACCACCAATGTGTCGCCTACGCATGGACGAAAGAGTTCGCTTCTGCTGCAGCATTCGCTGTAAAATATAATGCGTTGTGGCATCGGTGTGTGATCTTACTGCTTGGAGGCCAGGAGTCGTGCTGGTTGTGTGTGGCTCTGTTGCATCCTGAAGACTTCCCCTTCCCCTAAGGAACACAACACACGACAGTCAAGGGATTTCTAATAGCACAAGTTGAAAGAGAGAGTCTGGTGGGTACCTGGTGTGTCTGTGTACCTGGTGTGTCTGTGTACCTGGTGTGTCTGTGTACCTGGTGTGTCTGTGTACCTGGTGGGTACCTGGTGGGTCTGTGTACCTGGTGGGTACCTGGTGGGTATGTGTACCTGGTGGGTCTGTGTACCTGGTGGGTACCTGGTGGGTACCTGGTGTGTCTGTGTACCTGGTGTGTCTGTGTACCTGGTGGGTCTGTGTACCTGGTGGGTCTGTGTACCTGGTGGGTACCTGGTGGGTCTGTGTACCTGGTGTGTCTGTATACCTGGTGGGTCTGTGTACCTGGTGGGTCTGTGTACCTGGTTAGTCTTTGTACCTGGTGGGTCTGTGTACCTGGTGGGTCTGTGTACCTGGTGTGTACCTGGTGGGTCTGTGTACCATGTGTGTACCTGGTATGTCTGTGTACCTGGTGTGTCTGTGTACCTGGTGGGTACCTGGTGGGTCTGTGTACCTGGTGGGTCCGTGTACCTAGTAGGTACCTGGTGGGTCTGTGTACCTGGTGGGTCTGTGTTCCTGGTGTGTACCTGGGTGTGTCTGTGTACCTAGTGGGTCTGTGTACCTGGTGTGTACCTGGTGGGTCTGTGTACCTGTACCTGGTGTGTACCTGGTGTGTACCTGTACCTGGTGTGTACCTGGTGTGTCTGTGTACCTGGTGGGTCTGTTTACCTGGTGGGTCTGTTTACCTGGTGTGTGTGTGTCAGTCTGTCGGTCAGTGATGTGATGCCCTGCTCCAGTGTGTCCAGAGTGTGGTGTTGAGGATCCTGCTCTCGGAACACTCCTCTCAGACTCCTCAACGCTGACCGCACCAGCTGCAGCTCCTCAGCCTACACACACACACACACACACACACACATACACAGTATATGTAATAACACACTGAACAAAAAAATATATACAACATGCAACATTTTCAAAGATTTTACTGAGTTACAGTTCATATAAGGAAACCAGAGGATTTAAATAAATTGATTCGGCCCTAATCTATGGATTTCACATGACTGGGAATACATTCATTAGGCCCTAATCTATGGATTTCACATGACTAGGAATACAGATATGCATATGTTGGTCACAGATACCTTTAAAAAAAAAAGTAAGGTCGTGGATCAGAAAACCAGTCAGTATCTGGTGTGACCACCATTTGCCTCATGCAGCGCGACACATCTCCTTCACACAGAGTTGATCAGGCTGTTGATTGTGGTCTGTGGAATGTTCCCACTCCTCTTCAATGACTATGTGAAGTTGCTGGATATTGGTGGGAACTGGAACACTCTGTCATACAAGTCAATCCAGAGCATCCCAAACTTGCTCAATGGGTGACATGTCTGGTGAGTATAAAGGCCATGTAAGAACTGGGACATTTTCCGCTTCCAGGAATTGTGTACAGATCCTTCCGGCAGGGGGCTGGGCATTATCATGCTGAAACATGAGGTGATGGCGGTAGATGAATGGCACGACAATGGGCCTCAGGATCTCGTCACGGTATCTCTGTGAATTCAAATTGCCATAGATAACATGCAATCGTGTTCATTGTCTGTAGCTTATGCCTGCACATGAGCCACCATGGGGCACTCTGTTTACAACGTTGACATCAGCAAACCACTATGTCTACCATCTGTCCAGTACAGTTAAAACCGAGATTAATCCGTGAAGAGCACGCTTTTCCAGCGTGCCAGTGGCCATCGAAGGTGAGCGTTTGCCCACTGAAGTTGGTTACGATCCCAAACTGCAGTCAGGTCAAGTCCCTGGTGAGGACGACGAGCATGTAGAGGAGCTTCCCTGAGACCGTAGACCTCCACAGTTTGTGGAGAAATTCTTTGTTCGTGCAAACCCATAGTTTCATCAGATGTCCGGGTGGCTGGTCTCAGGTGATCCAGCAGGTGAAGAAGTCGGAAGTGGAGGTCCTGGGCTGGCGTTGGTACACATGGTCTGCGGTTGTGAGGCCGGTTAGACGTATTGCCAAATTCTATAAAACGACTTAGGAGGTGGCTTATGGTAGAGAAGTTCAAATTAAATTCTCTGGGAGCCGCTATGGTGGACATTCCTGCAGTCAGCATGTGTGAGGGAAAAATAATGTATTCACCTTATTTGTTGGCTATGTAACAATTATTTATTTAACGAACAGTAAGATATTTCTGTCCTGCTAATGCTGTGTTTTATGGTCTCCACTCTAGCACCCTGCAGCCAGTCTGGGTGTTGAGGACATGGGTTCTACTAGAGAAGCTGACAATTGACTTGTGTTGGTGACAAAAACATAAAAGCTAGCATTCTATAGACAAGATGTGGTGTGTGTGACTCGAGATAGAGAGAGCCTGGAAGAATTAAGAACAATGCCTCATTGTCTCATCTTCCTGGCATCTGGGAAACTAAGTAAAAGACTATCCTGTGTAGATGACCAAGTCGGCTTATGGGAAGGTTAGAAGTGACTGACTAAGCAATCTTGGTATCAGCTATATGAAAATTGTGCATCGTCTGTAAAGGCTAGACTCTCAGTCAGTCAAGATTGGTGGGCTTGACGGTCTCATTATTGCAATAATTAATCAATATTAAATAAAGATGATTGTTTGAAGAAATGACTAAGACCAAGTCTCTCTCAGTACTGAATTTCCAACACGCATGCCAATTGCACGCTCCCTCAAAACATTGTGATGTTTAACAAAACTGCACATTTTAGTGGCCTTTTGTCCCTAGCACAAGGTGCACCCGTGTAATGAATATGCTGTTTAAAACCCATCAGTCTAAGTCCTGTCTAAGTCACATGTACATATTCGTGAGAGTCTCACCTTTCCATAGAGGGATTTCCAGTGTGTAGCACAAACATTTTGGACACTACAGACAGAAGTTTGCACATCGTGTCACGTCCTAACCATAGAAAGCCTTTATTTTCTATGGTAGAGTAGGTCAGGGCGTGACTAGGGGTTTAGTCTAGTTTATATGTTCTATGTGGGGTTCTAGTTGTTTTTTTCTATGTTGGTGTTTTAGTATGATTCCCAATTAGAGGCAGATGGCTATCGTTGTCTTTGGGGATCATTTGGGGATCAATTGGGGATCATATTTAAGTAGTTATTTTTCCCACTGGTGTTTGTGGGATATTGTTTGTGTGCACGTAGCACCTCTGTAGTCACGGTTCATTGTTTGTTTCGTTCTTTCTTTGTTTTGTGCTTTTCACAAAATAAATATGTGGAAACCATATCGCGCTGCACCTTGGTCCGATCATTATTACGACGATTGTGACACATCGGTTGCAGAGCTAAACGGAAAACACCATCGTGTTCGTGAGAGTCATCTTTCCACAGAGGGGTCATAATGAGCTGAAATAAAAGATCCCAGATTTTTTCTACATGAACAAAAAGCTTATTATTCTCCAATTTTGTGCACAAATTTGTTTACATCTGTGTTAGTGAGCATTTCTCCTTTGCCAAGATAATCCATCCCCCTGACAGGTGTGGCATATCAAGAAGCTGATTAAACAGGATGATCATTACACAGGTGCACCTTGTGCTGTGGACAATAAAAGGCCACTCTAAAATGTGCATTTTTGTCACACAACGCCAAAGATTTCTCAAGTTTTGAGGGAGCGTGCAATTGGCATGCTGACAGCAGGAATTTCCCCCAGAGCTGTTGCCAGAGAAGTTAATTTCTCTACCATAAGCTGCCTCCAACGTCATTTTAGAGAATTTGGCAGTACGTCCAACCGGCCTCACAACCACAGACCTCGTTTAACCATGCCAGCCCAGGACCTCCACATCCGGCTTCTTCACCTGCGGGATCGTCTGAGACCAGCCACTGAGACAGCTGACGAAACTGAGGAGTATTTCTGGGAAAGTTGGTATCTGGTAATTGACAGATGCAGGGAAAGGGGCATCACTTTATCAAATCCTCCTTCAGAGTCACATGCAGGTGAATCATTGTGATTTCTATATAGTATCAGAAAGAGCATATTCTGCAGTTTCTATGACACTTTGTCAAATAACTATCATAATTCAAGCGCATAGCTCTATTTCCACATTTTCCAAGAATATCGGTGCTGTCCATGCATTCAGTACATAACCACTCACTCAGCAACAACTAGTAACATAATAAATGAAAATATGCTGTTCTGTCGTCAATGGATGAATGGGCGATAGAAACTGATAATTGTGACTTCAATGAACTAAATGATGAGGAGGGTGAAGAGTGATTGAATTTAGAACAATAGTGTAATGATGAATGAAGAATTGTGGGTGTTGTGGGCGGTATAATTATGTTATTATGAAAGGTTGGAAATGGTAGATAATTTCTCCTCAGAGTGTCAAATCAGACACTGAGTACAACATATGTGTAGTTCACAATGGCAAACCAAACGAATGGAGGCACTGACAAAATTGCAAATGCTGCAGAATTTAGACGAGTTGGAGTCGGATGGAGGATCAGATAGTGAGCTTGAAATCAACGTTGCTGATGAAGAGTTTTCTGATTCTGATGTTGACTTCAAGCCTCCGATGCCTGAGCCAGTGAGACAGGAGTCTGGGAGGGATGGCACAGTGAGACAAAAGTCTGGCAGGGATGGCACGGTGAGACAGGAGTCTGGGAGGGACGGTTTGGGTAGAGACAGGAGTCTGGCAGGGATGGCATGGTGAGACAGGAGTCCGGTGGGAATGACACAGTGAGACAGGAGTCTGGGAGGGATGGCACAGTGAGACAGGAGTCTGGGAGGGACGGCACGGTGAGACAGGAGTCTGGGAGGGACGGCACAGTGAGACAGGAGTCTGGGAGGGACGGCACAGTGAGACAGGAGTCTGGGAGGGACTGCACGGTGAGACAGGAGTCTGGGAGGGACGGCACGGTGAGACAGGAGTCTGGGAGGGACGGCACAGTGAGACAGGAGTCTGGGAGGGATGGCATGGTGAGACAGGAGTCTGGGAGGGATGTGGGAATGACACAGTGAGACAGGAGTCTGGCAGGGATGGCATGGTGAGACAGGAGTCTGAGAGGGATGGCATGGCGAGACAGGAGTCTGAGAGGGATGGCACGGTGAGACAGGAGTCTGGGAGGGATGGCACAGTGAGACAGGAGTCAGAGGGATGGCATGGTGAGACAGGAGTCTGAGAGGGATGGCATGGTGAGACAGAAGTCTGAGATGGATGGCATGGTGAGACAGGAGTCTGAGAGGGATGGCATGGTGAGACAGGAGTCTGGGTGGGACAGTTTGGGTAGAGACAGGAGTCTGAGAGGGATGGCATGGTGAGACAGGAGTCTGGGAGGGACGGTTTGGGTAGAGACAGGAGTCTGAGAGGGTTGGCATGGTGAGACAGGAGTCTGGGAGGGACGGTTTGGGTAGAGTTTATGTGACATGCAGATATTCCAGCACATCAGAGATTGTACTGTTGCTCATGCACACAGAAAAGGAAACAGTACGTGAGACATGTCTATGGATGATCTCTAAGCATTTATTGCACTCTTGCACTCATACGATGGAAAGAGCATGGATGTGGAGTCATTTTGGTCTGATGTCCGCGGGGCGTACGATGGAAAGAGCATGGATGTGGAGTCATTTTGGTCTGATGTCCGCGGGGCGTACGATGGAAAGAGCATGGATGTGGAGTCATTTTGGTCTGATGTCCGCGGGGCGTACGCCTGGAAAGAGCATGGATGTGGAGTCATTTTGGTCTGATGTCCGCGGGGCGTACGATGGAAAGAGCATGGATGTGGAGTCATTTTGGTCTGATGTCCGCGGGGCGTACGATGGAAAGAGCATGGATGTGGAGTCATTTTGGTCTGATGTCCGCGGGGCGTACGCCTGGAAAGAGCATGGATGTGGAGTCATTTTGGTCTGATGTCCGCGGGGCGTACGATGGAAAGAGCATGGATGTGGAGTCATTTTGGTCTGATGTCCGCGGGGCGTACGATGGAAAGAGCATGGATGTGGAGTCATTTTGGTATGATGTCCGCGGGGCGTACGATGGAAAGAGCATGGATGTGGAGTCATTTTGGTCTGATGTCCGCGGGGCGTACGATGGAAAGAGCATGGATTTGGAGTAATTTTGGTCTGATGTCCGCGGGGCGTACGATGGAAAGAGCATGGATGTGGAGTCATTTTGGGGAGGACTTTTCCGAGAGACCATGCCGCGCAATTGCTTCATAGAGATTATGCACACGAAACAAGGCCCATGAAAACTATGTGCAGTACAGCCGATTTTGTTTGTGGGGGTTACTCACACAGAGCCCCGAAGATGTGTGCTGACCGTGGACCCAAAGCATAAAGAGAAGACTAGAATGATTCATGCGTAAAGGCACGCTTCTAGGTCTACAATTGTAGATTATTTTTTTAAATCTATTATTGGCCTCTTTTTTTTGCCATTGAAGGCAGCTTCAAAAAACCCTCAGTGGCTAAACTCTCCAAGGCAGCTTCAAAAACCCTCAGTGGCTAAACTCTCCAAGGCAGCTTCAAAAACCCTCAGTGGCTAAACTCTCCAAGGCAGCTTCAAAAACCCTCAGTGGCTAAACTCTCCAAGGCAGCTTCAAAAACCCTCAGTGGCTAAACTCTCCAAGGCAGCTTCAAAAAACCCTCGGTGGCTACACTCTCCAAGGCAGCTTCAAAAACCCTCAGTGGCTAAACTCTCCAAGGCAGCTTCAAAAACCCTCAGTGGCTAAACTCTCCAAGGCAGCTTCAAAAAACCCTCGGTGGCTACACTCTCCAAGGTAGCTGCATTTGTTGCTAGGCTCTTTTTTAAATAAAAGCCAGTAGACTTACCCCAGAGGGAAGGGGTGTGGCCGTGAGGTGGGGCGGGGCCTGGTCACCATGACGACTCATCATCTCCTGCAACATGTTGTCTTTACACTCCAGCTCTCTCTGCAAGCCAGCCTGTACACACACACATGCAAACACACATGATGTATATGTAAAACTGAAAAAAAGAACAAAGATCTGTGGTGTAGTGTCTGTCTGTCTGTGTGTCTGTGGTACTACCTTCTGCAGCTGGCTCTCCTCCAGTTTGTGTTTGTGCTGCTGCAGCAGTCGGTCCTTCTGTCCAAGTTCCTTCTACATACAGACACACACACACACACACACATAAATGGAACATCCTGCTCCCCTGTACAGTTCCAGACTGTAGACCTCAGAGAGAGAGAACCTACTCCCCTGTACAGTTCCAGACTGTAGACATCAGAGAGAGAGAACCTACTCCCCTGTACAGTTCCAGACTGTAGACCTCAGAGAGAGATCCTACTCCCCTGTACAGTTCCAGACTGTAAACCTCAGAGAGAGAGAGAGAGAGAGAGAGAGAGAGAGGATGTGTGTCTTACCTTGCACTCACTCAGCAACCTGCTCCTCTCATCCAACTTCCTCTGTAGCTCCGCCTATGACACAACCGACTGGGTCAATATGGATGGGAGTGTGTGTGTGTGTGTGTGAATGTGTGTGTAGAAGGAACTTAGTAGCTACTGCGGTGAGACAGGCAGTCCCACTATCAGTGTATTGTCAGACCTTCTCGTTGACCTGATAGCCAGAACACATCCATTAACATTCTAGTGTAAGAGGAAGTTGGTTTGATGTTGATGATGGTTGGGAAGTAACGGAGTACGTGTCATCTGATTACAAAAAAACGGTAACCAGTTACATTAACAGCTAAAATATTGTAATCAAGTTAACGTTTATTCGCCACGTTCACAGGATACAGCAGGTGTAAAACAGTACAGTGACATTCTTACCTTGAGACCTCTTTCCCACAATGCAGTGAAAATAACACAGATAATAATAGAAAATAGAAGGAAACATTTAATTAAAATAAAAACAAGAACTACAACGCGAATTAGAAACATGGGAATGCAAGTACATATAGGTCACGGTATTCGTCGTCTGAAGAAGAGGAATCATCGGACCAAAGCGCAGCGTGTTAAGTGTTCATGCTTTCTTTATTAAAACTGAACACGATAACAAAATAACAAAGGGAATAACCGAGACAGTCCTGAAAGGTGCAAAACACTAAACAGAAATTAACTACCCACACAAAACCATGTGGGGAAAAGCTACCTAAGTATGGTTCCCAATCAGAGACAAAGGACAGCTGTCCCTGATTGAGAACCATACCCGGCCAAAACAAAGAAATACAACACCCTGACCAAACCAAAATAGAGACAGAAAAAACTCTAAGGTCAGGGCGTGACAGTACCCCCCCCCCCAAAGGTGCGGACTCCAAAACCTGAACCTATAGGGGAGGGTCTGGGTGGGCATTTCTCCGCGGTGGCGGCTCTGGTGAGGGACGTAGACCCCGCTCCACCTCTGGCTTGGCCCACTTAGGTGGCGCCTCTAGAGCGAGAACCCTCGCCACCGACCCCGGACTGGGGACCCTCGTAGGAAGCTCCGGACTGAAGGGACCTTCGTAGGAAGCTCCGGACTGAAGGGCGCCTCTGGAAGCTCCGGACTTAAGGGCGCCTCTGGAAGCTCCGGACTGAAGGGCGCCTCTGGAAGCTCCGGACTGAAGGGCGCCTCTGGAAGCTCCGGACTGAAGGGCGCCTCTGGAAGCTCCGGACTGAAGGGCGCCTCTGGAAGCTCCGGACTGAAGGGCGCCTCTGGAAGCTCCGGACTGAAGGGCGCCTCTGGAAGCTCCGGACTGAAGGGCGCCTCTGGAAGCTCCGGACTGAAGGGCGCCTCTGGAAGCTCCGGACTGAAGGGCGCCTCTGGAAGCTCCGGACTGAAGGGCGCCTCTGGAAGCTCCGGACTGAAGGGCGCCTCTGGAAGCTCCGGACTGAAGGGCGCCTCTGGAAGGAGGAGACGCAGAGACAGCCTGGTGCGTGGGACTGCTACAGGGCCCACCAGGCTGGGGAGACCTACAGGACGCCTGGTGCGTAGAGGAGACACCGGACGAACCGGGCTGTGGCGGAGCACTGGAGCTCTGGAGCCTTGGCCACCACTCATCCAGGCTGGATGACCACTTTAGCCCGGCCCCTCCAGAGTGCAGGCACAGGTCGAACCGGGCTGAGGAGATACACAGGATACCTGGTTCTGGGAACAGGCACAGGACTCACCAGGCTGGGGAGACATACAGGAGGCCTCTTCCTTGGCCGAGGCACCGGATACAATGGGCCGCGGAGGCGCACTGGCGGTCTCGAGCACAGAGCTGGCACCACCCGTTCTGGCACCGGGACGCTGGCACCGAACACACCAGCCTGTGAATGCTCCGCCTCGACACCGTGAGCATCACCCTATAGCACGGGGCCTGACCAGTCACATGTTCGCCACAGTAAGCCCGGGGAGTGGGCTCAGGTCTCCAACCTGACTCTGCCACACTCCTCGTGTGCCCACCCCAAAAATGTTTGAGGCTGCCTCTCGGGCTTCCTTGCCTCTCTTGACAACAGGGTAGATGAAACCCGAGCAAGGGTTGCCTTCCAGAGTGACATCAGAGATTGTAACGTTCTTTCACTCGAGACATGCTATCGGAGTCGGTACAGCCACCTGGTTTCTTCATGCATCGTGCAGACAGAAACAAACATATTTCTGGTAAGAGGAGGGGCGGGGGGGTATGCCTTATGATTAACGAGTTGTGGTGTGATCATAACATACAGGAACTCAAGTCCTTTTTTTCACCTGACCTAGAATTCCTTACAATCAAATGTTGACCGCATTATCTACCAAGAGAATTCTCTTTGATTATAATTACAGCCGTATATATCCTCCCCAAGCAGACACATCGATGGCCCTGAACTAACTTTATTTGACTCTATGTAAACTGGAAACCACATATCCTAAGGCTGCATTCATTGTAGCTGGGGATTTTAACAAGGCTAATCTGAAAACAAGACTCCCTAAATTCTATCAGCATATCGATTGTGCTACCAGGGCTGGTAAAACCCTGGATCATTGTTCCGTGACGTATACAAAGCCCTGCCCCGCCCTCCTTTTGGAAAATCTGACCATGAACAGTGTAGCTATTCCCTCCGCAAGGCAATCAAACAAGCTACGCGTCAGTATAGAGACAAAGTAGAGTCAAAATTCAACGGCTCAGACACGAGAGGTATGTTGCAGGGTCTACAGTCAATCACAGACTACAAAAAGAAAACCAGCCCCGTCGCTGACCGCGATGTCCTGCTCCCAGACAAACTAAACAACTTCTTTGCTTGCTTTGACAGTGCCAACGACACAACCCGCTACCAAAACCTGATAGCTCTCCTTCACCGCAGCCAACGTGAGTAAAGCATTTAAACGTGCTAACCCTCGCAAGGCTGCCGGCCCAGACGGCATCTCTAGCTGCGTCCTCAGAGCATGCGCAGACCAGCTGGCTGGTGTGTTAACGGACATATTCAATCAATCCCTATCCCAGTCTGCTGTTCCCACATGCTTCAAGAGGGCACCATTGTTCCAGTTCCCAAGAAAGCTAAGGTAACTGAGCTAAAAGACTACCGCCCCGTAGCACTCACCCCCGTCATCATGAAGTGCTTTGAGAGACTAGTCAAGGATCATGTCATCACCTCCACGCTACCTGACACCCTAGACCCACTCCAATTTGCTTACCGCCCCAATAGGTCCACAGACGATGCAATCGCAATCACACTGCACACTGCCCTAACCCACCTGGACAAGAGGAATACCTATGTAAGAATGCTGTTCATCGACTACAGCTCAGCATTTAACACCATGGTACCCTCCAAACTTGTCATTAAGCTCAAGACCCTGGGTCTCGACCCCGCCCTGTGCAACTGGGTCCTGGACTTCCTGACGGGCCGCCCCCATGTGGTGAGGGTAGGAAACAACATCTCCACCCCGCTGATCCTCAACACTGGGGCCCCACAAGGTGCGTTCTGAGCCCTCTCCTGTACTCCCTGTTCACCCATGACTGCGTGGCCATGCACGCCTCCAACTCAATCATCAAGTCTGCAGACGACACTACAGTGGTCGGCTTGATTACCAACAATGACGAGACGGCCTATAGGGAGGAGGTGAGGGCCCCTCGGAGTGTGGTGTCAGGAAAATAACCTCACACTCAACGTCAACAAAACAAAGGAGATGATCGTGGTCTTCAGGAAACAGCAGAGGGACCCCCCCCTCCTATCCACATCCACGGGACAGTAAAAGTTCCTGAGAATCTGAGGGGCCAAATCGTTTCAGCCTCCTGAGGGAGAAGAGAAACATTGCTGTTATGATGTGAGAGGACCATGTGAAGTCCTCAGTGATGTGGACACCGAGGAACTTGACCCTCTCTACTGCAGCCCCATCGATGTGGATTCCACCTTGTTCCTATATTGTCTTTTTTACTGTTTGATGGCTCTGCGGAGGTCGTAGCGGAACTTCCTGTAGGCGCCCTCAGGCGTATCCTTGGGGTTGGCTGCAATAGCCCTGTGTGTGGTAGCTCTCTCCTTTAGTCTAGGGCGTACCTGAGTGTTAATCCAGGGCTTTTGATTGGGGAAGCAGCAAACCTTCAATGTGGGGATTAATTTCCTGATGAAGCCCGAGACAGAGGTGGTTAGCTCGTCGATGCTATCGGCGGAGTCCTGAAACATATGCCCATCAGCGCAGTGCTAGCAAAGCAGTGCTGCAACATAGCCTCTGATTCAGAGAACCATTTCTCTACAGAGCGCATCACAGATACTTCCTTTTTCAGTTTAGTTTTGTAAACAGGAAACAGGAGTATAGAGACATGATCTGCTTTTCCAAAGGGGGGATGAGGGAGGGCCTTGGGCGTTCCCTCTTGGGCGTCCCCTCTTGGGCGTCCCCTCTTGGGCGTCCCCTCTTGGGCGTCCCCTCTTGGGCGTTCCCTCTTGGGCGTTCCCTCTTGGGCGTCCCCTCTTGGGTGTCCCCTTTAATTCATAAAGGGTGTTTCTCTATGATATTCAATTCAGAATTGAAAAAAAGGTGTAAGTTTAAGTTTGTTCAACCACTATGATGACACACCAAATGCATTTGGATGAATCCTTTTTGTTTTCTTCTACAAAAGGGAAATTAATCCAAAAGTAACTGATGTTATCAGATTACTTTACTGAGTTTGGTTAAGGACGCACGTCTGTTGCTCTTTTGACTTCTACATGGAGCAGACCTGTGCTGACAATTTAGTAAAATACCAGCCCCTCGTGTCATGTCGGGACAGCCCTGTTTATCACTGCAAACTTGTAGCGCTGGTATTTGGAAGTCTCTGCCATGTACATAGGCTGACAGTATGTGGCCTTCAGTTTGCAGGTCTAAAACCAAGGCAAAGCAACGAGCGAGGTACTGTTCCGTGTTAGCCGTCATGGGCAGCGTGAGTGAGTGTGCGGTATGTGTGTGTCATACGTTGAGGCTGGTGAGTTGGTCCTGGGTCATGCTGGCTCTGAGCTGCTCCTGTTTTAGCTGCAACATACACTCCTCCTGGGCAAACAATCTTTGCTGCTGTGCCTCCTATATATACATACATACATATATATATACACACACACACACACACACACACAGAGAGAGCACACACAGAGAGAGAGAGAGAGAGAGAGAGAGCACACAGAGAGAGCACTTATTTATTTTTTACTATTTTCTACATTGTAGAATAATAGTGTAGACATCAAAACTATATAAAAAACTATGTTCTGGTTCATTTCTAGCTTGTTAGCTGGCTAGCGTTAAGTTAGCTGGCTAGTGTTAAGTTAGCTGGCTAGCGTTAAGTTAGCTGGCTAGTGTTAAGTTAGCTGGCTAGCGTTAAGTTAGCTGGCTAGCGTTAAGTTAGCTGGCTAGCGTTAAGTTAGCTGGCTAGCGTGTTCAAATAATGACCATATCATATACAGAGCCTTGCAAAAGTATTCACCCCGTTTTTCCTATTTTGTTGCATTACAACCTGTAATTTAAAGAACACCCTCTGTGTAACTCTTTATCCACAATATAGCAGGGGGTGTAAAGCCAGAACACCTATGTTTTTCTATCAGCAGACTATGATCGATAATGTCAAAAGCTGCACTGAAGTCTAACAAGACTGCACCCACAATCATTTTATCATCAATTTCTATCAGCCAATCATCAGTCATTTGTGTAAGTGCCGTGTTTACAGTAAAATAGCATTGTACCTGGTCAAACACTATTTTTTCCAGAAGTTTACTAAGGGTTGGTAACAGGCTGATTGGTCGGCTATTTGAGCCAGTAAAGGAGGCTTTACTATTCTTAGGTAGAGGAATGACTTTAGCTTCCCTCCAGGCCTGAGGGATCACACTTTCTAGTAGGCTTAGATTGAAGATATGGAGAATAGGAGTGGCAATATCATCTGCTGTAATCCTCAGTAATTTTCCAAGTTGTAAGACTCCGGTGGCTTGTCATTGTTGATAGGCAATCATTTGTTCATTATTTCCACTTTACGGAATTCAAAATTACAATTCTTGTCTTTCGTAATTTGATCAGCTATACTTGGAGGTGTAGTGTCAGCGCTTGTTGCTGGCATGTCATGCCTAAATTTGCTAATCTTGCCAATGAAAAAATAATTAAAGTAATTGGCAATATCAGTAGGTTTTGTGATGAATGAGCCATCTTACTCAATAAATGAGTTTGCCTTTTTGCCCAGAATTTCATGGTAACCTCCAGTCAAGGTTTGAATATTGGTACCTTGACTCCACGCAGGTTCCGTACCTCCTGTTTACAACGCAACAGCTCTCTCTGTAACAACACAACCATCAAACACACACATTTTAGTCATTTAAATTCCAGTTAGTGCATTCATCTTAAGGTAGCTAGTTGAGATTACCATATGTCCTAGTCAGTACATTCATCTTAAGGTAGCTAGTTGAGATTACCATATGTCCTAGTCAGTACATTCATCTTAAGGTAGCTAGTTGAGATTACCATATGTCCTAGTCAGTACATTCATCTTAAGGTAGCTAGTTGAGATTACCATATGTCCTAGTCAGTACATTCATCTTAAGGTAGCTAGTTGAGATTACCATATGTCCTAGTCAGTACATTCATCTTAAGGTAGCTAGTTGAGATTACCATATGTCCTAGTCAGTACATTCATCTTAAGGTAGCTAGTTGAGATTACCATATGTCCTAGTCAGTACATTCATCTTAAGGTAGCTAGTTGAGATTACCATATGTCCTAGTCAGTACATTCATCTTAAGGTAGCTAGTTGAGATTACCATATGTCCTAGTCAGTACATTCATCTTAAGGTAGCTAGTTGAGATTACCATATGTCCTAGTCAGTACATTCATCTTAAGGTAGCTAGTTGAGATTACCATATGTCCTAGTCAGTACATTCATCTTAAGGTAGCTAGTTGAGATTACCATATGTCCTAGTCAGTACATTCATCTTAAGGTAGCTAGGTGGGACAACCACATATCACAACCATAGTAAGTACAATTTTCGTCAATAAACTCTTTATCAAAGTCAGTGCTAGTAGAAAAAGACAAGCTTTTCTGGTAGGGGGGGGACAGCATTTTCCTACAGCTGCCCCTGCTTTCCACCTGGCTACCCCTACCCCGGTCAACTGCCCTGCTTTCCACCTGGCTACCCCTACCCCAGTCAAGTGCCCGGCACCCCCCACAGCTACTTGCCCAAGCCTCCCCCATTTCTCCTTCACCCAAATCCAGATAACTGATGTTCTGAAAGAGCTGCAAAATCTGGACCCCTACAAATCAGCTGGGCTAGACAATCTGGACACTCTCTTTCTAAAATCATACTAAAAAAATTTTGCAGTCCCTATTACTAGCCTGTTCAACCTCTCGTTCGTATTGTCTGAGATCCCCTAAGATTGGAAAGCTGCCGCGGTCATCCCCCTCTTCAAAGGGGGAGACACTCTAGACACAAACTGCTACAGACCTATATCTAGGTCACAGTTGTAAATGAGAGTTTGTTCTCAACTAGCCTACCTGGTGAAATAAAGGTGACAATAAAAAAACACAATGGAGTCGTTCCACGCCATGACACCCACTATCTCAGATTGGTTCTGGAGTTACATTCCTCAATCATTATATTGTTCAAATGTAACTTCATCTCAGATAAATTAGGAACACTGATTTCACCCAAATTGGCCAATTTAATTTATAGGATTCAAATAATTTTCAATAAACATAGAACCCAACATCCGGTTCGGACCAAACTTATTCCTACCAATAAGTAAGACATAAGGAATCCAAAACAATGGTTAGAAGCCACCCACGGATCCCTCACCCCGCATGTCAATCCCACACTAACAAATCAAATTAAATGTGTTTGTCACATGCTTGGTAAAAAACAGGTGTAGACTAACAGTGAAATGCTTGGTAAACAACATGTGTAGACTAACAGTGAAATGCTTGGTAAACAACAGGTGTAGACTAACAACAACAGGTGTAGACTAACAGGGAAATGCTTGGTAAACAACAGGTGTAGACTAACAGTGAAATGCTTGGTAAACAACAGGTGTAGACTAACAGTGAAATGCTTGGTAAACAACAGGTGGAGACTAACAACAACAGGTGTAGACTAACAGGGAAATGCTTGGTAAACAACAGGTGTAGACTAACAGTGAAATGCTTGATAATCAACAGGTGTAGACTAACAGTGAAATGCTTGATAATCAACAGGTGTAGACTAACAGTGACATAATAACAGAAAAATAGTAACATAATACACAATGAGTAACGATAACAGGGATAATAACATGGTTATATACAGGGAATACCAGGTAATAACATGGCTATATACAGGGAGTACCAGGTAATAACATGGTTATATACAGGAAGTACCAGGTAATAACATGGTTATATACAGGAAGTACCAGGTAATAACATGGCTATATACAGGGAATACCAGGTAATAACATGGTTATATACAGGGAGTACCAGGTAATAACATGGTTATATACAGGGAGTACCAGGTAATAACATGGTTATATCCAGGGGGTACCAGGTAGTAACATGGTTATATACAGGGAGTACCAGGTAATAACATGGCTATATACAGGGAGTACCAGGTAATAACATGGTTATATACAGGGAGTACCAGGTAATAACATGGTTATATCCAGGGGGTACCAGGTAGTAACATGGTTATATACAGGGAGTACCAGGTAATAACATGGCTATATACAGGGAATACCAGGTAGTAACATGGCTATATACAGGGAGTACCAGGTAATAACATGGTTATATACAGGGAGGTAATCACATGGTTATATACAGGGAGTACCAGGTAATGACATGGCTATATACAGGGAGTACCAGGTAGTAACATGGTTATATACAGGGAGGTAATAACATGGTTATATACAGGGAGGTAATCACATGGTTATATACAGGGAGTACCAGGTAATGACATGGCTATATACAGGGAGTACCAGGTAATAACATGGTTATATACAGGGAGTCCTGGTAATACCATGGTTATATACAGGGAGTACCAGGTAGTAACATGGCTATATACAGGGAGTACCAGGTAATAACATGGCTATATACAGGAAGTCCTGGTAATACCATGGTTATATACAGGGAGTACCAGGTAATAACATGGCTATATACAGGGAATACCAGGTAATAACATGGCTATATACAGGGAATACCAGGTAATAACATGGCTATATACAGGGAGTACCAGGTAATAACATGGCTATATACAGGGAGTACCAGGTAATAACATGGCTATATACAGGGAGTACCAGGTAATAACATGGTTATATACAGGGAGTACCAGGTAATAACATGGCTATATACAGGGAGTACCAGGTAATAACATGGCTATATACAGGGAGTACCAGGTAATAACATGGTTATATACAGGGAGGTAATCACATGGTTATATACAGGGAGTACCAGGTAATGACATGGCTATATACAGGGAGTACCAGGTAGTAACATGGTTATATACAGGGAGGTAATAACATGGTTATATACAGGGAGTACCAGGTAATAACATGGTTATATACAGGGAGTCCTGGTAATACCATGGTTATATACAGGGAGTACCAGGTAGTAACATGGCTATATACAGGGAGTACCAGGTAATAACATGGCTATATACAGGAAGTCCTGGTAATACCATGGTTATATACAGGAAGTCCAGGTAATCACATGGTTATATACAGGGAGTACCAAGTAATAACATGGCTATATACAGGGAGTACCAGGTAATAACATGGTTATATACAGGGAGGTAATAACATGGCTATATACAGGGAGTACCAGGTAATACCATGGTTATATACAGGGAGTACCAGGTAATAACATGGTTATATACAGGGAGTACCAGGTAATCACATGGTTATATACAGGGAGTACCAGGTAATAACATGGCTATATACAGGGAGTACCAGGTAATCACATGGTTATATACAGGGAGTACCAGGTAATAACATGGCTATATACAGGGAGTACCAGGTAATAACATATATTGTTCTGTTAAAGACTGGGTCCAACACCCCACAGTATGACTTGTTATATAAAGACCTGACTGGGTCCAACACCCCACAGTATGACTTGGTATATTGTTATATAAAGACCTGACTGGGTCCAGCACCCCACAGTATGACTTGTTATATTGTTATATAAAGACCTGACTGGGTCCAACACCCCACAGTATGACTTGTTATATAAATACCTGACTGGGTCCAGCACCCCACAGTATGACTTGTTATATAAAGACCTGACTGGGTCCAGCACCCCACAGTATGACTTGTTATATAAAGACCTGACTGGGACCAACACCCCACAGTATGACTTGTTATATAAAGACCTGACTGGGTCCAACACCCCACAGTATGACTTGTTATATAAAGACCTGACTGGGTCCAACACCCCACAGTATGACTTGTTATATAAAGACCTGACTGGGTCCAACACCCCACAGTATGACTTGTTATATAAAGACCTGACTGGGTCCAACACCCCACAGTATGACTTGTTATATAAAGACCTGACTGGGTCCAGCACCCCACAGTATGACTTGTTATATAAAGACCTGACTGGGTCCATCACCCCACAGTATGACTTGTTATATTGTTATATAAAGACCTGACTGGGTCCAGCACCCCACAGTATGACTTGTTATATAAAGACCTGACTGGGTCCAACACCCCACAGTATGACTTGTTATATAAAGACCTGACTGGGTCCAACACCCCACAGTATGACTTGTTATATAAAGACCTGACTGGGTCCAGCACCCCACAGTATGACTTGTTATATTGTTATATAAAGCCCTGACTGGGTCCAACACCCCACAGTATGACTTGTTATATAAAGACCTGACTGGGTCCAACACCCCACAGTATGACTTGTTATATAAAGACCTGACTGGGTCCAACACCCCACAGTATGACTTGTTATATTGTTATATAAAGACCTGACTGGGTCCAACACCCCACAGTATGACTTGTTATATAAAGACCTGACTGGGTCCAACACCCCACAGTATGACTTGTTATATTGTTATATAAAGACCTGACTGGGTCCAACACCCCACAGTATGACTTGTTATATAAAGACCTGACTGGGTCGAGCACCCCACAGTATGACTTGTTATATAAAGACCTGACTGGGTCCAACACCCCACAGTATGACTTGTTATATAAAGACCTGACTGGGTCCAACACCCCACAGTATGACTTGTTATATAAAGACCTGACTGGGTCCAACACCCCACAGTATGACTTGTTATATAAAGACCTGACTGGGTCCAACACCCCACAGTATGACTTGTTATATAAAGACCTGACTGGGTCCAGCACCCCACAGTATGACTTGTTATATAAAGACCTGACTGGGTCCATCACCCCACAGTATGACTTGTTATATTGTTATATAAAGACCTGACTGGGTCCAGCACCCCACAGTATGACTTGTTATATAAAGACCTGACTGGGTCCAACACCCCACAGTATGACTTGTTATATAAAGACCTGACTGGGTCCAACACCCCACAGTATGACTTGTTATATAAAGACCTGACTGGGTCCAGCACCCCACAGTATGACTTGTTATATTGTTATATAAAGCCCTGACTGGGTCCAACACCCCACAGTATGACTTGTTATATAAAGACCTGACTGGGTCCAACACCCCACAGTATGACTTGTTATATAAAGACCTGACTGGGTCCAACACCCCACAGTATGACTTGTTATATTGTTATATAAAGACCTGACTGGGTCCAACACCCCACAGTATGACTTGTTATATAAAGACCTGACTGGGTCCAACACCCCACAGTATGACTTGTTATATTGTTATATAAAGACCTGACTGGGTCCAACACCCCACAGTATGACTTGTTATATAAAGACCTGACTGGGTCGAGCACCCCACAGTATGACTTGTTATATAAAGACCTGACTGGGTCCAACACCCCACAGTATGACTTGTTATATAAAGACCTGACTGGGTCCAGCACCCCACAGTATGACTTGTTATATAAAGACCTGACTGGGTCCAACACCCCACAGTATGAATTGTTATATAAAGGCCTGACTGGGTCCAACACCCCACAGTATGACTTGTTATATAAAGACCTGACTGGGTCCATCACCCCACAGTATGACTTGTTATATAAAGACCTGACTGGGTCCATCACCCCACAGTATGACTTGTTATATTGTTATATAAAGACCTGACTGGGTCCAACACCCCACAGTATGACTTGTTATATTGTTATATAAAGACCTGACTGGGTCCAACACCCCACAGTATGACTTGTTATATAAAGACCTGACTGGGTCCAACACCCCACAGTATGACTTGTTATATAAAGACCTGACTGGGTCCAACACCCCACAGTATGACTTGTTATATAAAGACCTGACTGGGTCCAACACCCCACAGTATGACTTGTTATATAAAGACCTGACTGGGTCCAACACCCCACAGTATGACTTGTTATATAAAGACCTGACTGGGTCCAACACCCCACAGTATGACTTGTTATATAAAGACCTGACTGGGTCCATCACCCCACAGTATGACTTGTTATATAAAGACCTGACTGGGTCCAACACCCCACAGTATGACTTGTTATATAAAGACCTGACTGGGTCCAACACCCCACAGTATGACTTGTTATATAAAGACCTGACTGGGTCCAACACCCCACAGTATGACTTGTTATATAAAGCCCTTTTTCTGTAGCTTAACCAACAAGGCTCATAATTTAACAATTTTATTTGTATTTATAGACGGCATACAAGTTTGTTATTAGGCAAATGACAGTTACATAATGAATTGCATTGGAGATGTTGTACCCACTGTGACTATTAAAACCTACCTTAACCAGAAACTGTGGATGGATGGCGGCATTCACGCAAAATTGAAAGTGCCAGCCACCACATTTAACCATGGAAAGAGGTCAGGCGATTATGGCTGAATATAAACAGTGTAGTGATTCCCTCCGCAAGGCAATCAAACAAGCAAAATGCCGGTACAGGGACCAGGTGGAGTCGCAGTTTAACGGCTCAGACACGAGACGTATGTGGCAGGGTCTACAGGAAATCACAGACTACAAAAACAGCCAAGTTACAGACACCGTCTTTGCCCGCTTTGAGTATAATACAGTGCCACCATCACGGCTCGCTAACAAAGACTGCCCCCCCCCCCCTTCTCCGTGGCTGACGTGGGTAAAACATTTAAACATGTTAACCCTCGCAAGGCTGCTGGCCGAGACGGCATCTCTATCCGCGTCCTCAGATCATGAGCAGACCAGCTGGCTGGAGTGTTTACAGACATATTCAATCTCTCCCAGTCTGCTGTCCCCACATGCTTCAAGATGGCTACCATTGTTCCTGTACCGAAGAAGGCAAAGATAACTGAACTAAATGACTATCGCCCAGTAGCACTCACTGCTGTCATCATGAAGTGCTTTGAGAGACTAGTCAAGGATCATATCACCTCCACCTTACCGACCACCCTAGACCCACTTCAGTTTGTATACTGGCCCAAACAAAGCAAACAGCAAATGCATCCAACAAGTTTGTCGTAACACGCTTGATGTAATCATTGTGTGCTAGCAATATAGGACCAAATACTAAACTTTTCACTACTTTAATACACATAAGTGAATTAGTCCCAATACCTTTGGTCCCCTAAAACAAATGCTGTCATTTCTAAACGGTTCACCCGATATGGATGAAAATCCCATCATTATTAAAGCTGACAGTCTGCACTAACCTCATGGTTACCATTTCAAATGCTAAAATGAGTCACTGTCCCAGTCATTTTGGAGCTCACTGTATGGCAACATTACTTCTTAATTCACTTGATAATGTTCTGGAAAACGGTTAGTCTGAAAAACAGTATTTACCTTCAGCTCCTGAGTCTCCTCCATACTCTGATCTAGATGACTACGAATTACCACCTAGAGAGACACAGAGAGAGAGGGGAGGGATAGAGAGAGGGAGGAGGGATAGAGAGAGGGAGGGGAGAGATAGAGAGAGGGAGAGAGCGAGGGGAGGGATAGAGAGCAGAAGGGGAGAGAGGCTGTGTGTGAGAAATAGGAAACGCAAAGTTGATGAATACAGAGGGAAAATTGATACCTGTCTCTCTCTCTCTCTCTCTCTCTCACACACACACACACAAACACACACACACACACACACACACACACACAGAAATATGATCTGCACAGAGAACAACGATCTGTCCTAGAGGGAGAGCTGTGTTTGGGTGTTACCAGTTGAGAGGGAGAGATACATTCTGTATATCTCTGGCCCTTCTTTGGACAATGTGTTAACTAACCTCCAGACGAACTTGAATGCCATACAACTCTCCTTCCGTGGCCTCCAACTGCTCTTAAATGCAAGTAAAACTAAATACATGCTCTTCCACCGATCACTGCCCGCACCTGCTCGCCCATCTAGCATCACTACTCTAGACGGTTCTGACTTATAATATGTGGACAACTACAAATACCTAGGTGTCTGGTTAGACTGTAAACTCTCCTTCCAGACTCACATTAAGCATCTCCAATCCAAAATGAAATCTAGAATCGGCATCCTATTTCGCAACAAAGCATCCTTCACTCATGCTGCCAAACATACCCTCGTAAAACTGACCATCCTACAGATCCTCGACTTCAGCGATGTCATTTACAAAATAGCCCCCAACACTCTAACTCAACAAATTGGATGCAGTCTATCACAGTGCCATACATTTTGTCACCAAAGCCCCATATACTACCCACCACTGCGACCTGTACGCTCTCGTTGGCTGGCCCTCGCTTCATACTCGTCGCCAAACCCACTGGCTCCAGGTCATCTACAAGTGTCTGCTCGGTAAAGCCCCGCCTTATCTCAGCTCACTGGTTACCATAGCAGCACCCAACCGTAGCAACTGGTCAACTGGAGTCAGGTGGTCAGGTGCAGGATGAGTGAATAGAAGCAGAACAGTCGGATGCAACAGCATCACAACACTCCAAAGGCGAAAGGGAATAGTGACCTAGTCAGACAACAATACAATACCAGGGGCTCAAAACAATACCCGGAAAAAAACAGCCTGACGCATCACACAACAAACGTAACAAATCATTTCACACACAGACATTGGGGGAAACAGAGGGTTAAATACACAACGAGTAATGAGGGAAATGTAAACCAGGTGTGTGGGAAAACAAGACAAAACAAATGGAAAATTAAAAGGTGGATCGGCGATGGCTAGCAGACCGGTGACATTGACCGCTGAACGCCGTCCGAACAAGGAGAGGAACCGACTTTGGCGGTAGTCATGACAGCACCAGCTGTCAGAGCAGCTCACAGATCACTGCACCTGTATATAGAGCTCATCTGTAAACAGCCCATCCAGCTACCTCATCCCATACTGTATTTATTTATATATCTTGCACCTTTGCACCCCAGTATCTCTACTTGTATATTCATCCTCTGCACATCTATCAGTGTTTAATTGCTATATTGTAATTACTTCGCCACCATGGCCTATTTATTGCCTTACCACTTTTATTCTACCTCATTTGCACTCACTGTATATAGACTGTTTCTACTGTAAATTAAATTAAATGGTTAGCCTACCTGGTTAAATAAAGGTTAAATAAAATAAAAAGATGTGTTACCAGTTGTTGTTCAGTGTTATCTTCTCCCAGAGTCAGATTCAATGTCTCCTGCTCATCATCTGGCAGACACCCATGAAGTAACAGGGCCTAGACACACACACACACACACACACACACACACACACACACACACACACACACACACACACACACAAACCAATAGCTTTCAAAACAGGTGTAGACCAACAAATGCTTACTTATGGGTCCTTTTTAAGCAATGCAGTTAAAGACAGATGAAATGTAATAAAACTTTAAATAGTGACACGAAGAATAACAATAACATGGCTATATACAGGAAGTAGAAAATAACATGGCTATATACAGGAAGTAGAAAATAACATGGCTATATACAGGAAGTAGAAAATAACATGGCTATATACAGGAAGTAGAAAATAACAAGGCTATATACAGGAAGTAGAAAATAACAAGGCTATATACAGGAAGTAGAAAATAACATGGCTATATACAGGAAGTAGAAAATAACATGGCTATATACAGGAAGTAGAAAATAACAAGGCTATATACAGGAAGTAGAAAATAACATGGCTATATACAGGAAGTAGAAAATAACATGGCTATATACAGGAAGTAGAAAATAACATGGCTATATACAGGAAGTAGAAAATAACATGGCTATATACAGGAAGTAGAAAATAACATGGCTATATACAGGAAGTAGAAAATAACAAGGCTATATACAGGAAGTAGAAAATAACATGGCTATATACAGGAAGTAGAAAATAACATGGCTATATACAGGAAGTAGAAAATAACATGGCTATATACAGGAAGTAGAAAATAACATGGCTATATACAGGAAGTAGAAAATAACATGGCTATATACAGGAAGTAGAAAATAACAAGGCTATATACAGGAAGTAGAAAATAACATGGCTATATACAGGAAGTAGAAAATAACATGGCTATATACAGGAAGTAGAAAATAACATGGCTATATACAGGAAGTAGAAAATAACATGGCTATATACAGGAAGTAGAAAATAACATGGCTATATACAGGAAGTAGAAAATAACAAGGCTATATACAGGAAGTAGAAAATAACATGGCTATATACAGGAAGTAGAAAATAACATGGCTATATACAGGAAGTAGAAAATAACATGGCTATATACAGGAAGTAGAAAATAACAAGGCTATATACAGGAAGTAGAAAATAACATGGCTATATACAGGAAGTAGAAAATAACATGGCTATATACAGGAAGTAGAAAATAACAAGGCTATATACAGGAAGTAGAAAATAACATGGCTATATACAGGAAGTAGAAAATAACATGGCTATATACAGGAAGTAGAAAATAACAAGGCTATATACAGGAAGTAGAAAATAACATGGCTATATACAGGAAGTAGAAAATAACAAGGCTATATACAGGAAGTAGAAAATTACAAGGCTATATACAGGAAGTAGAAAATAACATGGTATATACACAGGGAGTAGAAAATAACATGGCTATATACAGGAAGTAGAAAATAACATGGCTATATACAGGAAGTTCCAGGGGAACGAGGTAATTGAGGTAGATATGAACATAAACAGTGCATTCGGGAAAGCATTCAGACCCCTTGACTTTCTCCACATTTTGTTGCGTTACAGCCTTATTCTAAAATGTGTGTGTATGTTGTGCGTGTGTGGGCGTATGTAGTGTGTGTATGTGTGTGTTGGGGTGTCAGTGTCAGTATGTGTGAGTGTGTGGGTAGAGTCTAGTGTGTGTGTTGGGGTGTCAGTATGTGTGAGTGTGTGGGTAGAGTCCAGTGTGTGTGTTGGGGTTTCAGTAT
The DNA here is from genome assembly GCF_002021735.2 of Oncorhynchus kisutch. Classification (NCBI taxonomy): domain Eukaryota; kingdom Metazoa; phylum Chordata; class Actinopteri; order Salmoniformes; family Salmonidae; genus Oncorhynchus; species Oncorhynchus kisutch. The sequence continues at coordinate 42,240,238 of NC_034202.2, read as the reverse complement.
GTGTGAGTGTGTGGGTAGAGTCTAGTGTGTGTGTTGGGGTGTCAGTATGTGTGAGTGTGTGGGTAGAGTCTAGTGTGTGTGTTGGGGTGTCAGTATGTGTGAGTGTGTGGGTAGAGTCTAGTGTGTGTGTTGGGGTGTCAGTATGTGTGAGTGTGTGGGTAGAGTCCAGTGTGTGTGTTGGGGTGTCAGTATGTGTGAGTGTGTGGGTAGAGTCTAGTGTGTGTGTGTTGGGGTGTCAGTATGTGTGAGTGTGTGGGTAGAGTCCAGTGTGTGTGTTGGGGTGTCAGTATGTGTGAGTGTGTGGGTAGAGTCTAGTGTGTGTGTTGGGGTGTCAGTATGTGTGAGTGTGTGGGTAGAGTCCAGTGTGTGTGTTGGGGTGTCAGTATGTGTGAGTGTGTGGGTAGAGTCTAGTGTGTGTATTGGGGTGTCAGTATGTGTGAGTGTGTGGGTAGAGTCTAGTGTGTGTGTTGGGGTGTCAGTATGTGTGAGTGTGTGGGTAGAGTCTAGTGTGTGTGTTGGGGTGTCAGTATGTGTGAGTGTGTGGGTAGAGTCTAGTGTGTGTGTGTTGGGGTGTCAGTATGTGTGAGTGTGTGGGTAGAGTCCAGTGTGTGTGTTGGGGTGTCAGTATGTGTGAGTGTGCGGGTAGAGTCCAGTTGGGGTGTCAGTATGTGTGGGTGTGTGGGTAGAGTCTAGTGTGTGTGTGTTGGGGTGTCAGTATGTGTGAGTGTGTGGGTAGAGTCTAGTGTGTGTGTTGGGGTGTCAGTATGTGTGAGTGTGTGGGTAGAGTCTAGTGTGTGTGTTGGGGTGTCAGTATGTGTGAGTGTGTGGGTAGAGTCCAGTGTGTGTGTTGGGGTGTCAGTATGTGTGAGTGTGTGGGTAGAGTCTAGTGTGTGTATTGGGGTGTCAGTATGTGTGAGTGTGTGGGTAGAGTCCAGTGTGTGTGTTGGGGTGTCAGTATGTGTGAGTGTGTGGGTAGAGTCTAGTGTGTGTGTTGGGGTGTCAGTATGTGTGAGTGTGTGGGTAGAGTCCAGTGTGTGTGTTGCGGTGTCAGTATGTGTGAGTGTGTGGGTAGAGTCTAGTGTGTGTGTTGGGGTGTCAGTATGTGTGAGTGTGTGGGTAGAGTCTAGTGTGTGTGTTGGGGTGTCAGTATGTGTGAGTGTGTGGGTAGAGTCTAGTGTGTGTGTTGGGGTGTCAGTATGTGTGAGTGTGTGGGTAGAGTCCAGTGTGTGTGTTGCGGTGTCAGTATGTGTGAGTGTGTGGGTAGAGTCTAGTGTGTGTGTTGGGGTGTCAGTATGTGTGAGTGTGTGGGTAGAGTCTAGTGTGTGTGTTGGGGTGTCAGTATGTGTGAGTGTGTGGGTAGAGTCCAGTGTGTGTGTTGGGGTGTCAGTATGTGTGAGTGTGTGGGTAGAGTCTAGTGTGTGTGTTGGGGTGTCAGTATGTGTGAGTGTGTGGGTAGAGTCTAGTGTGTGTGTTGGGGTGTCAGTATGTGTGAGTGTGTGGGTAGAGTCTAGTGTGTGTGTTGGGGTGTCAGTATGTGTGAGTGTGTGGGTAGAGTCTAGTGTGTGTGTGTTGGGGTGTCAGTATGTGTGAGTGTGTGGGTAGAGTCTAGTGTGTGTGTTGGGGTGTCAGTATGTGTGAGTGTGTGGGTAGAGTCTAGTGTGTGTGTTGCGGTGTCAGTATGTGTGAGTGTGTGGGTAGAGTCTAGTGTGTGTGTTGGGGTGTCAGTATGTGTGAGTGTGTGGGTAGAGTCTAGTGTGTGTGTTGGGGTGTCAGTATGTGTGAGTGTGTGGGTAGAGTCTAGTGTGTGTGTTGGGGTGTCAGTATGTGTGAGTGTGTGGGTAGAGTCCAGTGTGTGTGTTGGGGTGTCAGTATGTGTGAGTGTGTGGGTAGAGTCTAGTGTGTGTGTTGGGGTGTCAGTATGTGTGAGTGTGTGGGTAGAGTCTAGTGTGTGTGTGTTGGGGTGTCAGTATGTGTGAGTGTGTGGGTAGAGTCCAGTGTGTGTGTTGGGGTGTCAGTATGTGTGAGTGTGCGGGTAGAGTCCAGTTGGGGTGTCAGTATGTGTGGGTGTGTGGGTAGAGTCTAGTGTGTGTGTGTTGGGGTGTCAGTATGTGTGAGTGTGTGGGTAGAGTCCAGTGTGTGTGTTGGGGTGTCAGTATGTGTGAGTGTGTGGGTAGAGTCCAGTGTGTGTGTTGGGGTGTCAGTATGTGTGAGTGTGTGGGTAGAGTCCAGTGTGTGTGTTGGGGTGTCAGTATGTGTGAGTGTGTGGGTAGAGTCTAGTGTGTGTGTGTTGGGGTGTCAGTATGTGTGAGTGTGTGGGTAGAGTCTAGTGTGTGTGTTGGGGTGTCAGTATGTGTGAGTGTGTGGGTAGAGTCCAGTGTGTGTGTTGGGGTGTCAGTATGTGTGAGTGTGTGGGTAGAGTCCAGTGTGTGTGTTGGGGTGTCAGTATGTGTGAGTGTGTGGGTAGAGTCCAGTGTGTGTGTTGGGGTGTCAGTATGTGTGAGTGTGTGGTGTGGGTAGAGTCTAGTGTGTGTGTTGGGGTGTCAGTATGTGTGAGTGTGTGGGTAGAGTCTAGTGTGTGTGTTGGGCTGTCAGTATGTGTGAGTGTGTGGGTAGAGTCTAGTGTGTGTGTTGGGGTGTCAGTATGTGTGAGTGTGTGGGTAGAGTCTAGTGTGTGTGTTGGGGTGTCAGTATGTGTGAGTGTGTGGGTAGAGTCCAGTGTGTGTGTTGGGGTGTCAGTATGTGTGAGTGTGTGGGTAGAGTCCAGTGTGTGTGTTGGGGTGTCAGTATGTGTGAGTGTGTGGGTAGAGTCTAGTGTGTGTGTTGGGGTGTCAGTATGTGTGAGTGTGTGGGTAGAGTCTAGTGTGTGTGTTGGGGTGTCAGTATGTGTGAGTGTGTGGGTAGAGTCTAGTGTGTGTGTTGGGGTGTCAGTATGTGTGAGTGTGTGGGTAGAGTCTAGTGTGTGTGTTGGGGTGTCAGTATGTGTGAGTGTGTGGGTAGAGTCTAGTGTGTGTGTGTTGGGGTGTCAGTATGTGTGAGTGTGTGGGTAGAGTCTAGTGTGTGTGTTGGGGTGTCAGTATGTGTGAGTGTGTGGGTAGAGTCTAGTGTGTGTGTTGGGGTGTCAGTATGTGTGAGTGTGTGGGTAGAGTCTAGTGTGTGTGTGTTGGGGTGTCAGTATGTGTGAGTGTGTGGGTAGAGTCTAGTGTGTGTGTTGGGGTGTCAGTATGTGTGAGTGTGTGGGTAGAGTCTAGTGTGTGTGTTGGGGTGTCAGTATGTGTGAGTGTGTGGGTAGAGTCTAGTGTGTGTGTTGGGGTGTCAGTATGTGTGAGTGTGTGGGTAGAGTCTAGTGTGTGTGTTGGGGTGTCAGTATGTGTGAGTGTGTGGGTAGAGTCTAGTGTGTGTGTTGGGGTGTCAGTATGTGTGAGTGTGTGGGTAGAGTCCAGTGTGTGTGTTGGGGTGTCAGTATGTGTGAGTGTGTGGGTAGAGTCTAGTGTGTGTGTTGGGGTGTCAGTATGTGTGAGTGTGTGGGTAGAGTCTAGTGTGTGTGTTGGGGTGTCAGTATGTGTGAGTGTGTGGGTAGAGTCCAGTGTGTGTGTTGGGGTGTCAGTATGTGTGAGTGTGTGGGTAGAGTCTAGTGTGTGTGTTGGGGTGTCAGTATGTGTGAGTGTGTGGGTAGAGTCTAGTGTGTGTGTTGGGGGTGTCAGTATGTGTGAGTGTGTGGGTAGAGTCTAGTGTGTGTGTTGGGGTGTCAGTATGTGTGAGTGTGTGGGTAGAGTCTAGTGTGTGTGTTGGGGTGTCAGTATGTGTGAGTGTGTGGGTAGAGTCTAGTGTGTGTGTGTTGGGGTGTCAGTATGTGTGAGTGTGTGGGTAGAGTCTAGTGTGTGTGTTGGGGTGTCAGTATGTGTGAGTGTGTGGGTAGAGTCTAGTGTGTGTGTTGGGGTGTCAGTATGTGTGAGTGTGTGGGTAGAGTCTAGTGTGTGTATTGGGGTGTCAGTATGTGTGAGTGTGTGGGTAGAGTCTAGTGTGTGTGTTGGGGTGTCAGTATGTGTGAGTGTGTGGGTAGAGTCTAGTGTGTGTGTTGGGGTGTCAGTATGTGTGAGTGTGTGGGTAGAGTCTAGTGTGTGTGTTGGGGTGTCAGTATGTGTGAGTGTGTGGGTAGAGTCTAGTGTGTGTGTTGGGGTGTCAGTATGTGTGAGTGTGTGGGTAGAGTCTAGTGTGTGTGTTGGGGTGTCAGTATGTGTGAGTGTGTGGGTAGAGTCCAGTGTGTGTGTTGGGGTGTCAGTATGTGTGAGTGTGTGGGTAGAGTCTAGTGTGTGTGTTGGGGTGTCAGTATGTGTGAGTGTGTGGGTAGAGTCTAGTGTGTGTGTTGGGGTGTCAGTATGTGTGAGTGTGTGGGTAGAGTCTAGTGTGTGTGTTGGGGTGTCAGTATGTGTGAGTGTGTGGGTAGAGTCTAGTGTGTGTGTTGGGGTGTCAGTATGTGTGAGTGTGTGGGTAGAGTCTAGTGTGTGTGTTGGGGTGTCAGTATGTGTGAGTGTGTGGGTAGAGTCTAGTGTGTGTGTTGGGGTGTCAGTATGTGTGAGTGTGTGGGTAGAGTCCAGTGTGTGTGTGTTGGGGTGTCAGTATGTGTGAGTGTGTGGGTAGAGTCCAGTGTGTGTGCAGTCAATGGGTTATGCTTGACTTAGTAAAAGAAAAAAAAAAAGGGTCAATGTTTAGTTTATCAGTCTTATGGCTTGGGGGTAGAAGCTGTTCAGGGTCCTGTTGGTTCCAGACTTGGTGCATCGATACCGCATGACGTACGCTAGCAGAGAGAAGAGTCCATGACTTGGCTGGCTGGAGTATTTTAATACAAAGAAATAAATGCTCTAGCTGGTGAAACTGTAACTATCTAGCAGGTGTCACAATAAAGAAAGAAATTGTTTTTTTAAATAGAAACATTCACATATTCCTTCTCCAATACTATTCACTATAAACATTCACATCGTCCTTCTCTAATAATATTCTCTGGAAACAAAGTTTAACCCTTTCAACCATTTTGAATGGCCTTTTCTATTCAAAACTTTGAATTTTCCAGCTCAAATAATAAATGTATTACAAATATTGAATAAATGACCTATATAAGAAATATACACAAATAATACATGATGTGATGAAATTGCTTTAGAAAAGCGGCACAAGACAGGAATGTCCTCTCCACACTCCTCTTTGTACTGAACCGTTACAGAAACAACAAGACAGGAATGTCCTCTCCCACATTCCTGTTTGTACTGAACCGTTACAGAAACAACAAGACAGGAATGTCCTCTCCCACACTCCTGTTTGTACTGAACCGTTACAGAAACAACAAGACAGGAATGTCCTCTCCCACACCCCTGTTTGTACTGAACCGTTACAGAAACAACAAGACAGGAATGTCCTCTCCCACACCCCTGTTTGTACTGAACCATTTGCAGAAACAACTAGACAGGACCCAAATGTAACAGGTCAATACCCACAATACACACAATACCCCATAATGACATCACAATACCCCATAATGACACCACAATACCCCATAATGACATCACAATACCCCATAATGACATCACAATACCCGTAATGACATCACAATACCCCATAATGACATCACAATACCCCATAATGACATCACAATACCCCATAATGACATCACAATACCCCATAATGACAAAGCAAAAACATGTTGTTACATATTTTTGAAGTATTGAGGGAAAGAAAATTAAAAATAAAAAAAAATACGTATTCAGACCTTTTGCTATGAGACTCAAAATTGAGCTCAGATGCATCCTGTTTCCATTGATCACCCTTGAGATGTTTCTACAACTTGATTGGAGTCCACCTGTGGTAAATTCAATTGATTGGACATGATTTGGAAAGTCACACACCTGTCTATATAAGGTCCCACAGTTGACAGGGGCATGTCAGAGCAAAAACCAAGCCACGAGGTCGAAGGAATTGTCCGTAGAGCTCCGAGACATGATTATGTCGAGGAACAGATCTGGGGAAAGGTACCAAAACATTTCTGCAGCATTGAAGGTCCCCAAGAAGAAGAACACAGTGGCCCCCATCATTCTTAAATGGAAGAAGTTTGGAACCACCAAGACTCTTCCTAGAGCTGGCTGCTCGGCCAAACTGAGCAATCGGAGGAGAAGGGCCTTGGTCAGGGAGGTGACCAAGAACCCGATGGTCACTCTGATAGAGCTCCAGAGTTCCTCTGTGTTGATGGGAGAACCTTCCAGAAGGACAACCACCTCTGCAGCACTCCACCAATCAGTCCTTTATGGTAGAGGGGCCAGACGGAAGCCACTCCTCAGTAAAAGGCACATGACAGCCCGCTTTGAGTTTTCCAAAAGGCACCTAAAGACTCAGAACAATGACCAGATGCTCTGGTCTGATGAAACCAATGTTGAACTCTTTGGCCTGAATGCCAAGCGCCACGTCTGGAAGAAACCTGGCACCATCCCTACGGTGAAGCATGGTGGTGGCAGCATCATGCTGTGGGGATGTTTTTCAGCTGCAGGGGCTGGGAGACTAGTCAGGATCGAGGGAAAGATGAACGTAGCAAAGTACAGAGAGATCCTTGATGAAAACATGCTACAGAGTGCTCAGGACCTCAGACTGGAGCAAAGGTGCACCTTCCAACGGGACGACTCTAAGCACACAGAAAAGACAACGCCCTTGAGTGGCCCAGCCAGAACCCAATCAAACATCCTGAAAATAGCTGTGCAGCAACGCTCCCCATCCAACCTGACAGAGCTCGAGAGGATCTTCAGAGAAGAATGGGAGAAACTCCCCAAATACAGGTGTGCCAAGCTTGTAGAGTTATACCCAAGAAGACTGGAGGCTGTAATCGCTGCCAAAGGTGCTTCAACAAAATACTGAGTAAAGGGTCTGAATACTTATGTAAATGGACAATCCCTTCGTCCTCATGGCTTGGTTTGTTCTCTGATATTCACTGTATCCAGTTTCTGGTTCGTTTGTTTTTCCCTAAAAAACTTTTCGCTTGGTCATTATGGGCTATTGTGTGTAGATTGATGAGGAAAATGTTATATTCAATCCATTTCAGAATCAGGCTGTAATTTAACAAAATGTAGAAAAGGGGAAGGGGTCTGAATACTTTCTGAATCCACTGTATTGCTTCTCCAATACTCTCTAGAAACAAAGTTTAAAACATATTCCTTCTCAGATAATATTCTCTAGAAACATAAACATATTCCTTCAATAATATTCTCTAGAAACAAAGTTTAAAACATATTCCTTCTCAGATAATATTCTCTATAAACATAAACATATTCCTTCAATTATATTCTCTAGAAACAAAGTTTTAAATATATTCCTTCTCCAATAATATTCTCTAGAAACATAACGTTTAAAACATATTACTTCATTCTCTGTAAACATATTCCTTCTCAAATAATATTCCCTAGAAACATAAACATATTATTTTATAGACATTTCATACACAGCTCTTATACATTCTATAAATCTTTCATACCCAGACATCACCTGTGTCTCCAGACATCACCTGTGTCTCCAGACATGGTGAGGGCTGGGAATGTATTAGCACATGTATTTTTCTTTGAAGATGGCTCGAACATTGTGTTTTTGTTTCACTATCCTTTAGGTTACCAGAAGTTCTCACAAGGACAGTTAAACAACCAAAAACTCAGACAAGTGGGGACATTTTGCAGGTCCCCACGAGGGAAAATTCTATTTTAGGCTTAGGGGTTAGGTTAGGGGTTACAATTGGGGTTAGGAGTTACGGTCAGGTATAGTTTTAGGGTCAGGTATAGTTTTAGGGTCAGGTATAGTTTCAGGGTTAGGTATAGTTTTGGGGTCAAGTTTAGGTTAGGGTTATGGTTAGGTTAAGGAAAATAGGATTTTGAATGAAAATGTATTTTAGGTTCCCACGAGGACAGAAAAACATAACGTGTGTGTGTGTACCTGTAGAGCTGACACCATTCTCCGTGTCTCCTGCATCTCTCTTTCCAGGCTCTCAGTCAGAGGACTCTCCCAACCTGCCTTAGCTACACACACACACACACACACACACACACACACACACACACACACACACACACACACACACAGCAATAGGGAGATAAATATTTCACAGTTTATGTTGAAGTCTGTGTGAGACTTTATTAAGCCATCTTATCTTAATTAATCTATTAAATCATATTAAATCGTAATTAATCGATTGAATCTTACTGAATCATATTCAGCCTGATGAATCATATTGAATCTATTGAATCGTGATGAATCCTATTCATTGCTGCATGTTTACTTGACTCTTACGTCTGACCCAGCCTGACACTAATATAACCTGTGCACTGCAAAACCTACACTGCCAACTTGTGTGTGTGTGTGTCTTACTGCTTCTCTCTGGTTGGCTCTCCTCCGGCTCTCTGTTGTCTGATTGGCTGGTTGGCGGGGCTCTGGGGGAACTGAGGATATAAACACTGATCACTGACACACCAGGGTGTGTGGTTTGTGCTGTGTGTGTGTGTGTGGTGCAGGACATTTAAGACGTTTCTCGGAACCATATGTATTGGTTACGTAACCCCTTACCAGTGGTGGGAAAAGTACCCAATAGTCATACTGTAGTAAAAGTAAAGATTCCTTCATAGAAAGTTACTCAAGTAAAAGTCACTCAGTAAAATACTACTTCAGTAAAAGTCAGAAAGTATTTGATTCTAAATATATTTAACTATCAAAAGTAAATGTAATTTATCAAATATATAAATCATTTCAAATCAAATTCCTTATATAAAGCAAACCAAACTCCACCATTTTCTTGTTTTTAAAATATATGGATAGCCAGGGGTACACTCCAACACTCAGATATCATTACAGATAGCCAGGGGAACACTCCAACACTCAGACATCATTACAGATAGCCAGGGGAACACTCCAACACTCAGACATCATTACAGATAGCCAGGGGTACACTCCAACACTCAGACATCATTGCAGATAGCCAGGGGAACACTCCAACACTCAGACATCATTACAGATAGCCAGGGGTACACTCCAACACTCAGACATCATTACAGATAGCCAGGGGTACACTCCAACACTCAGACATCATTACAGATAGCCAAGGAACACTCCAACACTCAGACATCATTGCAGATAGCCAGGGGTACACTCCAACACTCAGACATCATTGCAGATAGCCAGGGGTACACTCCAACACTCAGACATCATTGCAGATAGCCAGGGGTACACTCCAACACTCAGACATCATTACAGATAGCCAGGGGTACACTCCAACACTCAAGACATCATTACAGATAGCCAGGGGTACACTCCAACACTCAGACATCATTGCAGATAGCCAGGGGAACACTCCAACACTCAGACATCATTACAGATAGCCAGGGGTACACTCCAACACTCAGACATCATTGCAGATAGCCAGGGGTACACTCCAACACTCAGACATCATTGCAGATAGCCAGGGGTACACTCCAACACTCAGACATCATTACAGATAGCCAGGGGAACACTCCAACACTCAGACATCATTACAGATAGCCAGGGGTACACTCCAACACTCAGACATCATTGCAGATAGCCAGGGGTACACTCCAACACTCAGACATCATTGCAGATAGCCAGGGGTACACTCCAACACTCAGACATCATTGCAGATAGCCAGGGAAACACTCCAACACTCAGACATCATTGCAGATAGCCAGGGGAACACTCCAACACTCAGACATTATTTACAGATAGCCAGGGGAACACTCCAACACTCAGACATCATTACAGATAGCCAGGGGAACACCCCAACACTCAGACATCATTGCAGATACCCAGGGGAACACTCCAACACTCCAACACTCAGACATCATTGCAGATAGCCAGGGGAACACTCCAACACTCCAACACTCAGACATAATTGCAGATAGCCAGGGGAACACTCCAACACTCCAACACTCAGACATCATTGCAGATAGCCAGGGGAACACTCCAACACTCCAACACTCAGACATCATTGCAGATAGCCAGGGGAACACTCCAACACTCCAACACTCAGACATCATTGCAGATAGCCAGGGGAACACTCCAACACTCAGACATCATTTACAGATAGCCAGGGGAACACTCCAACACTCAGACATCATTACAGATAGCGAGGGGAACACAATAACACTCAGATATCATTACAGATAGCCAGGGGAACACTCCAACACTCAGACATCATTTACAGATAGCCAGGGGAACACTCCAACACTCCAACACTCAGACATCATTACAGATAGCCAGGGGAACACTCCAACACTCAGACATCATTACAGATAGCCAGGGGAACACAATAACGCTCAGACATCATTACAGATAGCCAGGGGAACACTCCATCACTCAGACATCATTACAGATAGCCAGGGGAACACTCCAACACTCAGACATCATTACAGATAGCCAGGGGAACACAATAACACTCAGACATCATTACAGATAGCCAGGGGTACACTCCAACTCTCAGACATCATTACAGATAGCCAGGGGAACACTCAAACACTCCAACACTCAGATATCATTACAGATAGCCAGGGGGAAAACTCCAACACTCAGACATCATTACAGATAGCCAGGGGTACACTCCAACACTCAAACATCATTTACAAACGCTGCATGTGTGTTTAGTGAGCCCTCCAGATCAGAGGCAGTAGAGATGACACCAGGGATGTTCTCTGTTTAGTGAGTCCTCCAGATCAGAGGCAGTAGGGATGACCAGGGATGTTATCTGTTTAGTGAGTCCGCCAGATCAGAGGCAGTAGGGATGACCAGGGATGTTCTCTGTTTAGTGAGTCCGCCAGATCAGAGGCAGTAGGGATGACCAGGGATGTTCTCTGTTTAGTGAGTCCGCCAGATCAGAGGCATTAGGGATGACCAGGGATGTTCTCTGTTTAGTGAGTCCGCCAGATCAGAGACAGTAGGGATGACCAGGGATGTTCCCTGTTAAGTAAGTCCATCAGATCAGAAGCAGTAGTGATGTTTAGTGAATTCATCAGATCAGAGGCAGTAGGGATGACCAGGGATGTTCTCTGTTTAGTGAGTCCTCCAGATCAGAGGCAGTAGGGATGACCAGGGATGTTATCTGTTTAGTGAGTCCGCCAGATCAGAGGCAGTAGGGATGACCAGGGATGTTCTCTGTTTAGTGAGTCCTCCAGATCAGAGGCAGTAGGGATGACCAGGGATGTTCTCTGTTTAGTGAGTCCGCCAGATCAGAGACAGTAGGGATGACCAGGGATGTTCCCTGTTAAGTAAGTCCATCAGATCAGAGGCAGTAGTGATGTTTAGTGAATTCATCAGATCAGAGGCAGTAGGGATGACCAGGGATGTTCTCTGTTTAGTGAGTCCTCCAGATCAGAGGCAGTAGGGATGACCAGGGATGTTCTCTGTTTAGTGAGTCCTCCAGATCAGAGGCAGTAGGGATGACCAGGGATGTTCTCTGTTTAGTGAGTCCTCCAGATCAGAGGCAGTAGGGATGACCAGGGATGTTCTCTGTTTAGTGTGTGAATTGGACCATTTTCCTGACCTGCTAAGCATTGGAAATGTAACAAGTACTTTGGGTGTCAGGGAAAATGTTTTGAGTAAAAAGTACATTATTTTCTTTAGGAATGAATTGAAGTAAAAGTAAAAACTGTCAAAAATATAAATAGTAAAATACTGATACCCCAAAAAATATGTTTTACTTAAGTACTTTACACCACTTGCCATTAGGGTGTCCACCCACGGTGTTCAGAATAACAGAAATCACATTTAGCTCATGGTAATTCATATTAACAGAACATTTAGATTATGGTAATTCATATTAAAACAACATTTAGATTATGGTAATTCATATTAACAGAACATTTAGATTATGGTAATTCATATTAAAACAACATTTAGATTATGGTAATTCATATTAACAGAACATTTAGATTATGGTAATTCATATTAACAGAACATTTAGATTATGGTAATTCATATTAAAACAACATTTAGATTATGGTAATTCATATTAACAGAACATTTAGATTATGGTAATTCATATTAACAGAACATTTAGATTATGGTAATTCATACTAACAGAACATTTAGATTATGGTAATTCATATTAACAGAACATTTAGATTATGGTAATTCATATTAACAGAACATGCACATCAAGGATCCATTCTTTCTTTCTTTCCTCATAATTCTGATGAGCACTATGAAGATGTTACAATTTCCTCAGCCAACAAGATGAGTAACGAACAGCTAAATCACTAGCCTGTCAATCTACTATCAGCCAACAAGATGAGTAACGAACAGCTAAATCACTAGCCTGTCAATCTACTATCAGCCAACAAGATGAGTAACGAACAGCTAAATCACTAGCCTGTCAATCTACTATCAGCCAACAAGATGAGTAACGAACAGCTAAATCACTAGCCTGTCAATCTACTATCAGCCAACAAGATGAGTAACGAACAGCTAAATCACTAGCCTGTCAATCTACTATCAGCCAACAAGATGAGTAACGAACAGCTAAATCACTAGCCTGTCAATCTACTATCAGCCAACAAGATGAGTAACGAACAGCTAAATCACTAGCCTGTCAATCTACTATCAGCCAACAAGATGAGTAACGAACAGCTAAATCACTAGCCTGTCAATCTACTATCAGCCAACAAGATGAGTAACAAACAGCTAAATCACTAGCCTGTCAATCTACTATCAGCCAACAAGATGAGTAACGAACAGCTAAATCACTAGCCTGTCAATCTACTATCAGCCAACAAGATGAGTAACGAACAGCTAAATCACTAGCCTGTCAATCTACTATCAGCCAACAAGATGAGTAACGAACAGCTAAATCACTAGCCTGTCAATCTACTATCAGCCAACAAGATGAGTAACGAACAGCTAAATCACTAGCCTGTCAATCTACTATCAGCCAACAAGATGAGTAACGAGCAGCTAAATCACTAGCCTGTCAATCTACTATCAGCCAACAAGATGAGTAACGAACAGCTAAATCACTAGCCTGTCAATCTACTATCAGCCAACAAGATGAGTAACGAACAGCTAAATCACTAGCCTGTCAATCTACTATCAGCCAACAAGATGAGTAACGAACAGCTAAATCACTAGTCTGTCAATCTACTATCAGCCAACAAGATGAGTAACGAACAGCTAAATCACTAGCCTGTCAATCTACTATCAGCCAACAAGATGAGTAACGAACAGCTAAATCACTAGCCTGTCAATCTACTATCAGCCAACAAGATGAGTAACGAACAGCTAAATCACTAGCCTGTCAATCTACTATCAGCCAACAAGATGAGTAACGAACAGCTAAATCACTAGCCTGTCAATCTACTATCAGCCAACAAGATGAGTAACGAACAGCTAAATCACTAGCCTGTCAATCTACTATCAGCCAACAAGATGAGTAAAGAACAGCTAAATCACTAGCCTGTCAATCTACTATCAGCCAACAAGATGAGTAACGAACAGCTAAATCACTAGCCTGTCAATCTACTATCAGCCAACAAGATGAGTAACAGACAGCTAAATCACTAGCCTGTCAATCTACTATCAGCCAACAAGATGAGTAACGAACAGCTAAATCACTAGCCTGTCAATCTACTATCAGCCAACAAGATGAGTAACGAACAGCTAAATCCCTAGCCTGTCAATCTACTATCAGCCAACAAGATGAGTAACGAACAGCTAAATCACTAGCCTGTCAATCTACTATCAGCCAACAAGATGAGTAACGAACAGCTAAATCACTAGCCTGTCAATCTACTATCAGCCAACAAGATGAGTAACGAACAGCTAAATCACTAGCCTGTCAATCTACTATCAGCCAACAAGATGAGTAACGAACAGCTAAATCACTAGCCTGTCAATCTACTATCAGCCAACAAGATGAGTAACGAACAGCTAAATCACTAGCCTGTCAATCTACTATCAGCCAACAAGATGAGTAACGAACAGCTAAATCACTAGCCTGTCAATCTACTATCAGCCAACAAGATGAGTAACGAACAGCTAAATCACTAGCCTGTCAATCTACTATCAGCCAACAAGATGAGTAACGAACAGCTAAATCACTAGCCTGTCAATCTACTATCAGCCAACAAGATGAGTAACGAACAGCTAAATCACTAGCCTGTCAATCTACTATCAGCCAACAAGATGAGTAACGAACAGCTAAATCACTAGCCTGTCAATCTACTATCAGCCAACAAGATGAGTAACGAACAGCTAAATCACTAGCCTGTCAATCTACTATCAGCCAACAAGATGAGTAACGAACAGCTAAATCACTAGCCTGTCAATCTACTATCAGCCAACAAGATGAGTAACAGACAGCTAAATCACTAGCCTGTCAATCTACTATAGAATAACTAGATGAGTAACAGACAGCTAAATCACTAGCCTGTCAATCTACTATAGAATAACTAGATGAGTAACAGACAGCTAAATCACTAGCCTGTCAATCTACTATAGAATAACTAGATGAGTAACGAGCAGCTAAATGAGTGGGGGATGATGTGCGTTGGGGGGTATGAGTGGGGGATAGGAGTGTGTGGGGGGAATATGAGTGGGGGGATAGGAGTGTGTGGGGGGAGGATATGAGTGTGTGGGGGGGTATGAGTGGGGGGAGGATGTGTGGGGGGGTATGAGTGCGTGGGGGATATGAATGGGGGGATAGGAGTGTGTGGGGGGAGGATGTGTGTGGGGGGGGATATGATTGTGTGGGGGGATATGAGTGTGGGGGGATATGAGTGTTACCTGCTTAGTGTTGTGTCAGGATCGTCTGGCGGTCCTCTCTCGTACTGCTGGACCAGAGCACGAACACACACACCTCCATCCTCATCTACAAGCATACCCCAACCACTGGAGAGACATTATACACACACACACACACACAATTATACATGCATGCACACACACACTGAATAGAGGAGTGTGTGTGTACCTCTGGAGGTGTGTGTGTGTGTGTTTGTGTGTGTGTGTGTGTACCTGTGGAGGTGTGTGTGTGTGTACCTGTGGACGTGTGTGTACCTGTGGAGGTGTGTGTGTACCTGTGGAGGTGTGTGTGTGTACCTGTGGAGGTGTGTGTGTGTGTACCTGTGGAGGTGTGTGTGTGTACCTGGGGAGGTATGTGTGTACCTGTGGAGGTGTGTGTGTGTGTGTGTGTGTTTGTGTACCTGTGGAGGTGAGTGTACCTGTGGAGGTGTGTGTGTGTGTGTACCTGTGGAGGTGTGTGTACCTGTGGACGTGTGTGTACCTGTGGACGTGTGTGTACCTGTGGAGATGTGTGTGTACCTGTGGAGGTGTGTGTGTACCTGTGGAGGTGTGTGTGTACCTGTGGAGGTGTGTGTGTACCTGTGGACGTGTGTGTACCTGTGGACGTGTGTGTACCTGTGGAGATGTGTGTGTACCTGTGGAGGTGTGTGTGTACCTGTGGAGGTGTGTGTGTACCTGTGGAGGTGTGTGTGTACCTGTGGAGGTGTGTGTACCTGTAGAGGTGTGTGTACCTATGGAGGTGTGTGTGTGTACCTGTGGAGGTGTGTGTGTGTACCTGTGGAGGTGTGTGTGTGGAGGTGTGTGTGTGTACCTGTGGAGGTGTGTGTGTGTGTGGAGGTGTGTGTGTGTACCTGTGGAGGTGTGTGTGTGTGTGTGTGTGTGTGTGTGGAGGTGTGTGTGTGGTACCTAGCTGTTCCCTCTGCGTCGTGTCGTGCGGCTGCCAATGCTGTTGCTGCGCTCTGCGCCATGGCAACTGTGGAGAGTGTCCTGTGGTTGGCTGCTGCTCCCGCCATGCTCCGTCCACCCCTGGACGCTGCTCTCTGATTGGCTGATGGTTTGAAGTGGGCGGCTAGAGCCAGAATCAACCTCATCACTGACTTCAGATCACCCTCTACTATATCTACACACACACACACAGGAGAAAGAGAGGTTATGTGAGAACTGTGGGACAGGTGTCGGTGTGTGTGTTACCCCAGGCAGAGGTGTGAGGTCTGTCGGTTTGTGACTGTGTTTTAGTGTGTGTGTGTGTGTGTTAATGTGTTAGTGTGTGTGTGTTAGTGTGTGTGTGTTAATGTGTTAGTGTGTGTGTGTTAGTGTGTGTGTGTGTTACCCCGAGCAGAGGTGTGAGGCATGCGTATACGTCTGGAGGTGATGAAGTTGAGGACTCGCTCCACGTTCTCCCTGCTCTCCTCTCGGTCCCTGGGAGCCTGATGTACCCCCTCCAACGCCTCCCCCGCTGCAGGGGGGAGACGGGGGTGGGAGAAGGAGAGGGTTATGCATAAGTGTTACCATATAAATCAAATCATAATGTATTTAATCTCCCGTGGATTCTGCGTGTAAACGGCAACAATCTGTCAAGGATCACGTAGAATTACGTGATTAAGAGCAGCAGTAGTTCCTGGTTTGGAGTTTTCATCATTGATCAGGACTGGTCGAAAGCGGTGCTTAAACTGGGCTGTAGTTATTGTACCACTGGGGAATCACTAAAGACGGACCGTTCCCTCTACACTTCCATTAAACGATGGCCCAGCATTCTCCAGGAAAACTAACCACTTTGCCAAAGTCTCCAGCCAAAGTGCTGGATGTGAGATTGTGTTGAAAACATCTTCACTGTTTATTGCCTCTTTTCGACTGCTGTGTGTTCACACGAGGGAGGAAACTCAGATTCCTTCCTTCGCACAACGGTAATCATACCTAACCCTAACCCATACTTGTAAATGGTATTCCCCCCAGAAGCAAAACAAGTGGCAGACTTTCACAAGATAATTTGACTTCTGGGTAAGTGAGATTATCATTTATTGAAAGTGCATTTCCTGTCTCAACACAAAACAAATTAAAAAGGAGAAAATAAAAACAAACATACTATAAATTAAACAGTTTAATGTCAGATGATGAATATCAGAAATAACAGCAATGGTTTGTATTGTGTAGCGCAGTGTAGTGTGGCGTGGTGTAGTGTGGTGAAGTGTGGTGTAGTGTGGTGTAGTGTAGTGTGGTGTGGTGTGGTGTAGTATGGTGTAGTGTAGTGTAGGGTAGTGTGGTGTAGTGTAGTGTGGTGTGGTGTAGTATGGTGTGGTGTAGTATGGTGTAGTGTGGTGTAGGGTAGTGTAGTGTAGTGTGGTGTGGTGTGGTGTAGTGTAGTGTAGTATGGTGTAGTGTGGTGTAGTGTGGTGAAGTGTAATGTGGTATAGTGTAGTGTAGTGTAGTGTGGTGTAATGTGGTGTGATGTAGTATGGTGTAGTATGGTGTAGTGTAGTATGGTAAAGTGTGGTGTGGTGTAGCATGGTGTAGCATGGTGTAGCGTGTTGTAGTATGGTGTAGCATGGTGTAGCATGGTGTAGCGTGGTGTAGCATGGTGTAGCATGGTGTAGCATGGTGTCGTGTGGTGTAGCATGGTGTAGTATGGTGTAGCATGGTGTAGCGTGGTGTAGCATGGTGTAGCATGGTGTCGTGTAGCATGGTGTAGTATGGTGTAGCAGGGTGTAGCGTGGTGTAGCATGGTGTAGCATGGTGTCGTGTGGTGTAGCATGGTGTAGCAGGGTGTAGCGTGGTGTAGCATGGTGTAGTATGGTGTAGCATGGTGTAGTGTGGTGTAGCATGGTATAGTGTGGTGTAGCGTGGTGTAATGTGGTGTAGCATGGTGTAGTGTGGTGTAGTGTGGTGTAGTTTAGTATGGTGTATTGTAGAATGGTGTAGTCTAGTACGGTACGGTGTGGTGTAGTGTTTGTGTGGTGTGTTGCGTTGCGTTGTGTGGTCTGGAGTGGTGTTTAGTGTGGTGGATGTGGTATAGTGGGTGTGGTGGGTGTGGTGTGGTAGGTGTGTGGTGTAGTTTAGTATGGTGTGGTGTAGTATAGTGTAGTGTGGTGTAGTGTGGTGTAGCATGGTGTAGTATAGTGTAGTGTGGTGTAGCATGGTGTAGTGTGGTGTGGTGTAGTGTAGTGTGGTGTAGCGTGGTGTTGCATGGTGTAGTGTGGTGTGGTGTAGTGTAGTGTGGTGTAGTGTGGTGTTGCATGGTGTAGTGTGGTGTAGTGTAGTGTAGTGTGGTGTAGTGTGGTGTAGTGTGGTGTGGTGTGGTGTGGTGTAGTGTGGTGTAGTATGGTGTAGCGAGGTGTTGCATGGTGTAGTGTGGTGTAGTGTAGTGTAGTGTGGTGTAGTATGGTGTAGTGTAGTGTAGTGTGGTGTAGTATGGTGTAGTGTGGTGTAGCATGGTGTTGCATGGTGTGGTGTGGTGTAGTGTAGTGTGGTGTGGTGTGGTATGGTGTAGTTTAGTATGGTGTATTGTAGAATGGTGTAGTCTAGTACGGTATGGTGTGGTGTGTTGTGGTAGGTGTGATGTGTGTGTTGTGGTAGGTGTGATGTGTATTCTGTGGTAGGTGTGGTGTTATGGTAGGTGTGTGTCGTGGTGGTGTGTGTGTTGTGGTAGGTGTGGTGTGTGTGTTGTGGTAGGTGTGTGTTTTGTTGTAGGTGTATGTGTTGTGGTGGTGTGTATTGTGGTAAGTGTGGTGGTGTGTGCTGTGGTAGGTGAGATGTGTGTGTTGTGGTAGGTGTGGTGGTGTGTGTTGCGGTAGGTGTGATATGTGTGTTGTGATTGGTGTGGTGTTATGGTAGGTGTTTGTGATGTGGTGGTGTGTGTGTTGTGGTAGGTGTGACGTGTGTGTTGTGGTAGGTGTGATGTGTGTGTTGCGGTAGGTGTGGTGGTGTGTGTTGTGATAGGTGTGATGTGTGTGTTGTGGTAGGTGTGGTGGTGTGTGTTGTGATAGGTTTGATGTGTGTGTTGTGGTGTGTGTGTTGTGGTAGTTGTGGTGTGTGTGTTGTGGTAGGTGTGGTGTGTGTATTGTGGTAAGTGTGTTGTGGTAGGTGTGGTGTTGGTGTTGTGGTAGGTGTAGTGTGTGTGGTGTGGTGGTGTGTGTTGTTTTAGGTGTGGTGTTATGGTAGGTGTGTGTGTTGTGGTAGGTGTGGTGTTATGGTAGATGTGTGTTGTGGTAGGTGTGGTGTTTATGTTGTGGTAGGTATAGTGTTATGGTAGGTGTGGTGTGGTTTGTTGTGGTAGGTGCGATGTGTGTGTTCTGGTAGGTGTGATGTGTATTCTGTGGTAGGTGTGGTGTTATGGTAGGTGTGTGACGTGGTGGTGTGTGTGTTGTGGTAGGTGTGGTGGTGTGTGTTGTGATAGGTGTGATGTGTGTGTTGTGGTAGGTGTGGTGTGTGTGTTGTGGTAGTTGTGGTGTGTGTGTTGTGGTGGTGTGTGTGTTGTGGTAGGTGTGGTGTGTGTGTTGTGGTAGGTGTGGTGTGTGTGTTGTGGTAAGTTTGTTGTGGTAGGTGTGGTGTTGTGGTAGGTGTAGTGTGTGTGGTGTGGTGGTGTGTGTTGTTTTAGGTGTGGTGTTATGGTAGGTGTGTGTGTGTTGTGGTAGGTGTGGTGTTATGGTAGATGTGTGTTGTGGTAGGCGTGGTGTTTATGTTGTGGTAGGTGTAGTGTTATGGTAGGTGTGGTGTGTTGTGGTAGGTGTGATGTGTGTGTTGTGGTAGGTGGATGTGTATTCTGTGGTAGGTGTGGTGTTATGGTAGGCGTGTGTCGTGGTGGTGTGTGTGTTGTGGTAGGTGTGGTGTGTGTGTTGTGGTAGGTGTGTGTTGTGGTAGGTGTATGTTGTGGTGGTGTGTGTGTTGTGGTGGTGTGTATTGTGGTAAGTTTGGTGGTGTGTGCTGTGGTAGGTGTGATGTGTGTGTTGTGGTAGGTGTGGTGGTGTGTGTTGCGGTAGGTGTGATTGGTGTGTTGTGATTGGTGTGGTGTTATGGTAGGTGTGTGTGTTGTGGTAGGTATGATGTGTGTGTTGTGGTAGGTGTGATGTGTGTGTTGCGGTAGGTGTGGTGGTGTGTGTTGTGAGTGTTGTGGTAGGTGTGGTGTGTGTGTTGTGGTAGTTGTGGTGTGTGTGTTGTGGTAGTTGTGGTGTGTGTGTTGTGGTGGTGTGTGTGTTGTGGTAGGTGTGGTGGTGTGTGTGTTGTGGTTGGTGTGACATGTGTGTTGCGGTAGGTGTGACGTGTGTGTTGTGGTAGGTGTGTGTGTGTGTGTTGTGGTAGGTGTGGTGTGTGTGTTGTGGTAGTTGTGGTGTGTGTGTTGTGGTAGTTGTGGTGTGTGTGTTGTGGTGGTGTGTGTGTTGTGGTAGGTGTGGTGGTGTGTGTGTTGCGGTAGGTGTGACGTGTGTGTTGCGGTAGGTGTGACGTGTGTGTTGTGGTAGGTGTGACGTGTGTGTTGTGGTAGGTGTGTGTGTGTGTGCGTTGTGGTTGGTGTGTGTGTGTGTGCGTTGTGGTTGGTGTGACGTGTGTGTTGCGGTAGGTGTGACGTGTGTGCTGTGGTAGGTGTGGTGGTGTGTGTGTCGTGGTTGGTGTGACGTGTGTGTTGCGGTAGGTGTGGTGGTGTGTGTGTTGTGGTTGGTGTGACGTGTGTGTTGTGGTAGGTGTGACGTGTGTGTGTGTTGTGGTAGGTGTGGTGGTGTGTGTGTTGTGGTTGGTGTGATGTGTGTGTGTGTGTGTGTGTTGTGGTAGGTGTGATGTGTGTGTGTGTGTGTGTGTTGTGGTAGGTGTGTGTGTGTGTGTGTGTGTTGTGGTAGGTGTGTGTGTGTGTGTGTGTGTGTGTGTGTGTGTGTGTGTGTGTGTGTGTGTGTGTGTGTGTACTAACCCACTATCTCCACCAGGTGTGATAACACCACTCCATCCTGCAGGTCTACTCTGAGTCTGAGGTCTATGATGGGCTTCAGGCCTGGTCGCCTCTTCAACTGGCTGTTCACCCACAACACATAGGTTGATAGCTGCTGCTACACACACACACACACACACACACACACACACACACACACACACACACACACACACACACACACACAGCTTCAAAATATGTTTAAAGTTGTAATTCTGACTTCATATCATGGTGATATTATAGATAGTATTTCCTTACATCCAGAGCTCTATCAATACATTTGACAGTATTATGGTTAGTGTTGGGGTTGGATTTAAAGACCCAGGGATCCACACTAGTCTGGTGATGTAACAATATAAAACAACTATTGAGTTACAATGAAGTAGAGCTGTGACGATAAACCCACCACTTACCATGTAGTAGAGCTGGGAAGATAAACCCACCACTTACCATGTAGTAGAGCTGGGAAGATAAACCCACCACTTACCATGTAGTAGAGCTGGGAAGATAAACCCACCACTTACCATGTAGTAGAGCTGGGAAGATAAACCCACCACTTACCATGTAGTAGAGCTGGGAAGATAAACCCACCACTTACCATGTAGTAGAGCTGGGAAGATAAACCCACCACTTACCATGTAGTAGAGCTGGGAAGATAAACCCACCACTTACCATGTAGTAGAGCTGGGAAGATAAACCCACCACTTACCATGTAGTAGAGCTGGGAAGATAAACCCACCACTTACCATGTAGTAGAGCTGGGAAGATAAACCCACCACTTACCATGTAGTAGAGCTGGGAAGATAAACCCACCACTTACCATGTAGTAGAGCTGGGAAGATAAACCCACCACTTACCATGTAGTAGAGCTGGGAAGATAAACCCACCACTTACCATGTAGTAGAGCTGGGAAGATAAACCCACCACTTACCATGTAGTAGAGCTGGGAAGATAAACCCACCACTTACCATGTAGTAGAGCTGGGAAGATAAACCCACCACTTACCATGTAGTAGAGCTGGGAAGATAAACCCACCACTTACCATGTAGTAGAGCTGGGAAGATAAACCCACCACTTACCATGTAGTAGAGCTGGGAAGATAAACCCACCACTTACCATGTAGTAGAGCTGGGAAGATAAACCCACCACTTACCATGAAGTAGAGCTGGGAAGATAAACCCACCACACAATGACATGGTGGTTCTATACAGAGTCTACTAATGATAATGACATGGTGGTTCTATACAGAGTCTACTAATGATAATGACATGGTGGTTCTATACAGAGTCTACTAATGATAATGACATGGTGGTTCTATACTAAGTCTACTAATGATAATGACATGGTGGTTCTATACTAAGTCTACTAATGATAATGACATGGTGGTTCTATACAGAGTCTACTAATGATAATGGCATGGTGGTTCTATACAGAGTCTACTAATGATAATGACATGGTGGTTCTATACTAAGTCTACTAATGATAATGGCATGGTGGTTCTATACTAAGTCTACTAATGATAATGACATGGTGGTTCTATACTAAGTCTACCAATAATAATGACATGGTGGTTCTATACTAAGTCTACTAATGATAATGACATGGTGGTTCTATACAGAGTCTACTAATGATAATGACATGGTGGTTCTATACTAAGTCTACTAATGATAATGACATGGTGGTTCTATACTAAGTCTACTAATGATAATGACATGGTGGTTCTATACTAAGTCTACTAATGATAATGACATGGTGGTTCTATACTAAGTCTACTAATGATAATGACATGGTGGTTCTATACTAAGTCTACTAATGATAATGACATGGTGGTTCTATACAGAGTCTACTAATGATAATGACATGGTGGTTCTATACTAAGTCTCCTAATGATAATGACATGGTGGTTCTATACTAAGTCTACTAATGATAATGACATGGTGGTTCTATACAGAGTCTACTAATGATAATGACATGGTGGTTCTATACAGAGTCTACTAATGATAATGACATGGTGGTTCTATACTAAGTCTCCTAATGATAATGACATGGTGGTTCTATACTAAGCCTACTACTATTAAAAACTAACAAACTGAAGTAGATCAAGAAAAAGGAGATTATTATTATTATAAATATTATATTTATGACCATTTGAAACCGTGTCAACAACACTAAATAAATGATAAATAATACCAGAGAAGCTGTTCTGACAAACCAAAAAGTAAAGCCTTTCTTTCAGCAAAGACTAAAAACAGCCACATTTGTGAACTTGTTTATCCAACATGTTGTGGTTGTGGGAGTCTTGGTGCTCAGGGAATCAGTAGGCTATTAAACAAACACTGAAACAGGCAACAGAAGCAGGTCTGTCTTATTTCTGTAAAAAAATACAGATGATTTATAAAGCCGGGCACATTTTAACAGTTAGACTATTGATTCTAGACCTAATTAAGTTATAGTTTCCTCTCTCATCACTTTTCTTAGACAATTTAAGGAAATGGCTGTTTCCTCGTCTCCTAACTCCACTGCTGCCTCATTGTTCTCAACACCAATATGCTGGTTCACTATTATGCACATAGCAACATGGTCTAGGACAGGGGTACTCAAGTCTTACCCTACGAGGTCCAGAGCCTGCTGGTTTTCTGTTATACCTGATAAATGCACAATTAAAAAATGCAGTGGAACTGGCTTCGAGGTCCAGATTTGAGTTTGAGGGGTCTAGGAAAAGGTACCAATTCAACAGTGCACTGATGTGTTTCAGAACCATGGACAGCGACCACTATCCAACACTGGATAAAATAACATTTATTAATGATTCACCATTGTTGTTACGTAATATAACATGTTGTGGTAATATAACATGTTAATATAACCATATACCATTTCAATAGCATGTCTTAGACTGATGGACTGTGCCATCCCCACGGCCTCCAGAATGGATCAGTCCACTCAGACAGGAGCCAATCAGACAGGTGTCTTAGACTGATGGACTGAGCCATCCCCACGGCCTCCACATTTTTTATTTATTTTTTGCTACTGCTTGACTAAAGAAATCTGGGTCGACCAACAGCCTATCAACCAAACAATCAACCAGTTGATTAAATGGGGTCAGCCCTCAGCCTTTGTTAACAGGAAGTTGGGCCAGTCTGAACCGTTGGTTTGGTGTTGATAGACAGTGTTATTCAAACTTTTTCAGCAGGGACCCCATTTCCCCCCAATCATTTCTGGGGACCCAATTTTTTCCCAAATAATTTATTGCACTCCCACCCAACCCCAAATCTAATGACAAGCTTAAAATCGGTCATGTAGATTTTTACATCAACAAATAACGTTAACTTTCAATTCATTGCATTTTCATCTCTTATCAAAATGAAAATAAAACAAATGCATTTACTCATTAACATTTTATTTCAAATGATCTTTCTCAACAACCTTTTTATATTGTCCTATACAGTAATATGTACCGTTTACATTTTGGCGACCCCTGCAGTTCCCAGGGTCGCGACACTTTGAATACCACTGCTTTAGTCTATCTCATCAGGCTAACTTCTGAACCCTGAAAACAGACCCAGAACTAAACCTCTACTGATCTACTAAACCAACCAGCTAAACTAACTAACTAACTAAATAACTACTTAACAAGCTAGAGGAGAGTAATTTAGCTAAGAAAGAGCCCAAATAATCTTACAGACAGAAACAAGCACACACGACTCTCCCAGCACGGTAGTGGTATCTAGGTTGTAACGGTACCTCGTTGAAGCCCTCCTGGAGAACAGCGTCCAGCCGGATGCCTTTAGAGAGAGACGCCTTCATCCTTCCTTCTGCAACCGGACACAACGCACACACCCGAACCGGGCGACAGGCGGGCCGTTATGTTAAACTACCGCTAGAGAACATACAAAGCAAGTGTACCAGATGAGGAAGCTGCACTGGGTAAAGTTAACGGTTAGCTATCTGAGACATCATAAATTTACATCTCCCGTGGGAAAACGTGAGAACAACATTAGCCTCTCGCTTCCAGCATTCTCTCTGCTCCTGAAACGGGATACAGAGAGAACCACTGCGCAGGCGCAGCCCTCCGCGTCCTTGTCGCCATGGTTACAGCGGGCGGATCCTGAGAACAGTCTCGGCTGAAGCCCAAATACGTCACTTCCTCCCTCGGCCCCTAGAAAACGGATGCTGTTTGATTTCTATCCTTCGTGGAGGTCCAAAATCACAAACGTTGCCCCCTCAGCCCTTGATATGGCTAGTGAAGTACTTTGATATTATGGGGTTGGTATGACCCACAATTCAATGCAAACTGTCGTCAAGTGTCAAACTCCGGTGGCCTGGAAAGTGTTAATCAAAGTGTTAACTTAATCAACACAGCTGCATTTTCGGCATGTGAGACAGTGGCTGCAGTGGCTGGACACTTACCCTCACATTATGGCATTGAGGGAATCCCCGCAGCCATCTTTGCAGTCCTTCCAAACAATTAGCCAACAAGGGAAGTTGGAAATGTAAGCTCCTCAGCCCTGGTTTGTGATCGAGTGTATAATTATTTTCACTCCAGGGCCTGAAACGCCCCATAATTCAATTTGCAATGATTGTACATCCGCTAAGAAAGTCAGCCAAAACGTAAAACCAACATCAATATGGAGAAGTTTATGTAAAATCGAATGTAAATATGTTAGAAATGTTGCTACTAATGGACATGGCAAAAACACATAACCTAAAAGTAATTCTGTTTTTGTTTGGGTAGCTAATGGAAACGTTAGCTAGCAAATAAAAAAATTCCTGACATCACACATTGTAATTTTCAATTTACCTGATAAAGTCGGATGGCTAGTACTTCATGTCTGCGGATGCATTGCCTTCTAGCCAAGATATGAAATGCCATCACCATTGACTGTAATACATATAAAGCATAAACAACAGCTACAGGTGGTCTCATGATGACTGAAAATACAATCGTGGGACAAATGAGTGATGAATTTCTGGGCAAGGTCGATCCATTGAATATCATTCATTCTTCCCTCGCCCTACACTCATCACACCTTGTGATATGTGATTTAAAGTGTCCACTTAATTTGAGGGCTGAGGGGAGAGGGTGTGTCTTTTACATGTTTGGAATGCAGCCAAAATTATGAAGCTAAATTACCAAACTATAAAACTAGCTAGCCAGCTATTGGTAACTAGCTAGCTACCTGACACTTCACAAAATAGATGGCATCGTGAGGATGGAAAATTATGTGGATATATTGAAGAAACATCTCAAGACATCAGTTAAAGGTTGGTGGCAAATGGGTCTTCCAAATGGACAATGATCCCAAGCATACCTCCAAAGTTGTGGCAAAATGGCTTAATGACAACAAAGTCAAGGTATTGGAGTGGCCGTCACAAAGCTCTTACCTCAATCCTTTATAAAATGTATGAGCAGAACTGAAAAAGTGTGTGCGAGCAAGAAGGCCTACTAACCCGACTCCGTTACACCAGCTCTGTCAGGAGGAATGGGCCAAAATTCACCCAACGTATTGTGGGAAGCTTGTGGGTGGCTAACTGAAACATATGACCCAAGTTAAACCATTTAAAGTCAATGCTACCAAATACTAATTGAGTGTATGTAAACTTCTGACCTACTGGGAATGTGATGAAATAAATAAATGCTGAAATAAATCTCTCTACTATTATTCTGACATTTCACATTCTTAAAATAAAGTGGTGAGCCCAACTGACCTAAGACAGGGACTTTTTTGTAGGATTAAATGTCAGGAATTGTGAAAAACGGAGTTTAAATGTATTTGGCTAAGGTGTATGTCAACTACGACTTCAACTGTAAATATGAGATGAGTAAACATCTCATAAACATTAAGTGACTAAGATACCGTAGAATAGAATACAGTACATATGAGATGAGTAATGCCATGAATAAAGTGACTAGTGTTCCATTCCTTAAAGTAGCCAGCGATTCCTAGTCTATGCCTATAGGCAGCAGCCTCTAATGTATTAGTGGTGGCTGTTTAACAGTCTGATGGCATTGAGATAAAAGCTGTTTTTCAGACTCCCGGTCCCTGCTTTGATGCACCTGTACTGACCTCACCTTCTGGATGATAACGGGGTGAACAGGCCATGGCTCGGGTGAATGATGTCCTTGATTATAATTTTTTTGCCTTCCTGTGACATCGGGTGCTGTAGTTGTCCTGGAGGGTGGGTAGTTTGCCCCCAGTATTGCGTTGGGTAGACCGCACCACCCTCTGGAGAGCCTTGTGGTTGAGGGCAGTGCAGTTGCGGGTGATTCAGTTACTGCACCAGGCGGAGATACAGCCCGACAGGATGCTTTCAATTGTGCATATGTAAAAGTTTGTAAGGGTTTTAGGTGACAAGCCAAATTTCTTCAGCCTGAGGTTGAAGAGGTTCTGTTGCGCCTTCTTCACCACATTGTCTGTGTGGGTGGACTATTTCAGTTTGTCAGTGATGTATACACTGAGGAGCTTGAAGCTTTCGACCTTCTCAACTGCTGTCCAGTCGATGTGGATAGGGGGGTGCACCCTCTGCTGTTTCCTGAAGTCCACGATCATCTCCTTTGTTTTGTTGACATTGAGTGAGAGGTTGTTTTCCAGGCACCACACTACCAGAGACCTCACCTCCTCTCTGTAGGCTGTCTTGTCATCGTTGGTAATCAAGCCTACTACTGTATTGTCATCTGCAAACTTGATTGAATTGGAGGCGTGCATAGCCATGCAGTCATGGGTGAACAAGGAGTACAGGAGGGGGCTAAGCACACACATCAAAACACAGACATAAAACACATGACAGGTATCAAATCAGAACACATAAAACACATGACAGGTATCAAATCAGAACACATAAAACACATGACAGGTATCAAATCAGAACACATAAAACACATGACAGGTATCAGACATGTTTTATTACAGGAGACACAGGAGCAACATTCTGTCAACTCAAACACTGAAGTTTGCTTCTCAGCCATGTGACTAAATATCGTAAAACACCCGTTTTCTAGTGGAATCTAGGCTGAGATTCAATCCAACATGGTGTTATCCTGTTTTCTAGAGGAATCTAGGCTGTGATTCAATCCAACATGGTGTTATAGTGCGACATTTAAAAGGTCATTTCTGATTGAGCCGACAACTGCAGAGTTTAACTTGAACGTGAACGCAGAAACATTGCCTTTTACAGCAACAGAAGAGTGAGTGGTCACATGTCGGTAGCCACATCATTAGTCTGTTTTCTGGTTCTCAGAACAAACAGCAGCATCACCTTCACTGGGACCACACCAGTAAACATGTTCCCAAAGAGGGAAGGGGGGTCTCAGCTTCCCTGCTGCTCTCTGTGTGTGATCAGTCCTTTAGAGATCAGGTCTGGAATCTCCACCGCCAACCACGGACCCAACTACACACACGGAGAGAGAGGTCGTCAGTTAGGTTGTTAGTTACTGGACATAGAGCTGTGAAGAAGTAAGTATACCCCTTGAAAGTTGAGTCTGTGTGTCTCTGTGTGCTACAGTTCTCTGTGTGTGTGTGTGTCTCTGTGCTGTAGTTCTGAGTGTGTGTGTGTCTCTGTGCTGTAGTTCTGTGTGTGCGTGTCTCTGTGCTGTAGTTCTGTGTGTGCATGTCTCTGTGCTGTAGTTCTGTGTGCGTGTGTGTCTGTGCTGTAGTTCTGTGTGTGTGTGGGTCTCTGTGCTGTAGTTCTGTGTGTGTGTGGGTCTCTGTGCTGTAGTTCTGTGTGTGTGTGGGTCTCTGTGCTGTAGTTCTGAGTGTGTGTGTGTGTGTGTCTCTGTGTGCTACAGTTCTGTGTGTGTGTGTCTCTGTGCTGTAGTTCTGTGTGTCTCTCTGTGCTGTAGTTCTGTGTGTCTCTCTGTGCTGTAGTTCTGTGTGTGTGTGTCTCTGTGCTATAGTTCTGTGTGTGTGTCTCTGTGCTATAGCTCTGTGTGTGTGTGTCTCTCTGTGCTGTAGTTCTGTGTGTGTGTGGGTCTCTGTGCTGTAGTTCTGTGTGTGTGGGTCTCTGTGCTGTAGTTCTGTGTGTGTGGGTCTCTGTGCTGTAGTTCTGTGTGTGTGGGTCTCTGCTGTAGTTCTGTGTGTGTGGGTCTCTGTGCTGTAGTTCTGTGTGTGTGGGTCTCTGTGCTGTAGTTCTGAGTGTGTGTGTGTGTCTGTTCTGTAGTTCTGTGTGTGTGTGGGTCTCTGTGCTGTAGTTCTGTGTGTGTGGGTGTGTGTGTGTGTGTGTTATAGTTCTGAGGGTCTCTGTGTTATACAATACAGTGTTACTCCAAGCAGTTTAGTCCCTTCAACTTGCTCAATTTCCACATTATTCATTATGAGATGTAGTTGAAGTTTAGTGAATGATTTGTCCCACATACAATGCTTTTAGTTTTTGAACTATTTAGGACTAACTTATTTAATTGTAATTTTTCAGTGTTATATGTTAACTTTCTGTCAATAGTATTGACATGAAGATTGAATATCCATATGTCCAAAAACAACTTTTTAGGGGGTGTACATACTTCCTCACAGCGCTGTGAATAGTACAGTCAGTAGTACAGCCTAGTAACACAGAACTATTACACAGACACACACACAACTATTACACAGAGAGACACAGAGCTATAACACAGACACACACAGAGCTATAACACAGAGCTATAACACAGAGCTATAAGACAGAACTATAACACAGAACTATAACACAGACACACACAGAACTATAACACAGACACACACAAAACTATAACACAGAGCTATAACACAAAACTATAACACAGACACACACAGAACTATAACACAGACACACACAGAACTATAACACAGACACACACAAAACTATAACACAGAGCTATAACACAAAACTATAACACAGACACACACAGAGCTATAACACAGAGAGACACAGCTACACAGAGCTATAACACAGAACTTTAACACAGAGCTATAAGACAGACACACACAGAACTATAACACAGAGCTATAACACAGACACACACAGAACTATAACACAGAACTATGACACAGACACACACAGAACTATAACACAGACACACACAGAACTATAACACAGACACACACAGAACTATAACACAGACACACACAGAACTATAACACAGACACACACAGAACTATAACAGACACACACAGAACTATAACACAGAGCTATAACACAGAGCTATAACACAGAGCTATAACACAGAGCTATAACACAGATTTATAACACAAAGCTATAACACAGAACTATAACACAGAGAGACACAGAACTATAACAGACACACACAGCTATAACACAGAGCTATAACACAGAGAGACCCAGAACTATAACACAGAACTATAACACACACAGAACTATAACACAGACACACACAGAACTATAACAGAGCTACAACACAGAGCTACAACACAGAGCTATAACACATAACTATAACACAGAACTATAACACAGAGAGACACAGAACTATAACACAGAGCTATAACACAGAACTATAACACAGAGAGACACAGAACTATAACACAGAGCTATAACACAGAACTATAACACAGAGAGACACAGAGCTATAACAGAGAACTATAA
Organism: Oncorhynchus kisutch; assembly: GCF_002021735.2. Lineage (NCBI taxonomy): Eukaryota > Metazoa > Chordata > Actinopteri > Salmoniformes > Salmonidae > Oncorhynchus > Oncorhynchus kisutch. The sequence goes on along the minus strand of NC_034202.2, from coordinate 42,209,961 downwards.
CACAGAGAGACACAGAACTATAACACAGAGAGACACAGAACTATAACACAGAACTATAACACAGAGCTATAACACAAAGCTATAACACAGAACTATAACACAGAGAGACACAGAACTATAACAGACACACACAGCTATAACACAGAGCTATAACACAGAGAGACCCAGAACTATAACACAGAACTATAACACACACACACAGAACTATAACACAGACACACACAGAACTATAACAGAGCTACAACACAGAGCTACAACACATAACTATAACACAGAGCTATAACACAGAGAGACACAGAGCTATAACACAGAACTATAACACAGAGAGACACAGAACTATAACACAGAGCTTTAACACAGAACTATAACACAGAGCTATAACACAGAACTATAACACAGAGAGACACAGAACTATAACACAGAGAGACACAGAGCTATAACACAGAGCTATAACACAGAGCTATAACACAGAGCTATAACACAGAGAGACACAGAACTATAACACAGACAACTTTTCAGGGGGTGTACTTACTTCCTCACAGCTCTATGAATAGTACAGTTAGTAGTACAGCCTCGTCTAGTGTAACAGAACTCACACACACACACACACACACACACACACACACACACACACACACACACACACACACAGACACACACAGACACACACACAGACACACACAGACACACACAGACACACACAGACACACACAGACACACATCAGACAAACATACACACGTACCCCCAGGGCCATCAGGTGAGCCAATCCAAACTTCGGTACGTTTCGCGCCCACAGGGGTTTGAAGTGGTCCGTCAGACAAATCTTCCCCCCCCTGCAACAAGACAGGAACCATGTCACCCTGCAACACTCTTTATCACAGTGGGCCGTCTGTGTGTGTTTCTTACCTGTACATTTTGGCCGTTTTCCCGTCCAGCTCTGGGATGGCGACCTCAGGGGCGGTGGACGGGTACGTTACAGGAATCTGACCAGTCAGGAGAGACAGGAGTGTGTCAGGGCTATAAGGATGGGGTGTGTTCAGGCTGGTGTGTTCAGGATGGTGTGTGTCAGGGCTATAGGATGGTGTGTGTTCAGGATGGTGTGTGTCAGGGCTATAGGCTGGTGTGTGTTCAGGCTGGTGTGTCAGAGCTATAGGATGGTGTGTGTTCAGGCTGGTGTGTGTCAGGGCTATAGGATGGTGTGTGTCAGGGCTATAGGATGGTGTGTGTCAGGGCTATAGGATGGTGTGTGTCAGGGCTATAGGATGGTGTGTGTCAGGGCTATAGGCTGGTGTGTGTCAGGTCTATAGGCTGGTGTGTGTCAGGTCTATAGGCTGGTGTGTGTCAGAGCTATAGGATGGTGTGTGTTCAGGCTGGTGTGTGTCAGGGCTATAGGATGGTGTGTGTCAGGGCTATAGGATGGTGTGTGTCAGGGCTATAGGATGGTGTGTGTCAGGGCTATAGGATGGTGTGTGTCAGGGCTATAGGATGGTGTGTGTCAGGGCTATAGGATGGTGTGTGTCAGGGCTATAGGCTGGTGTGTGTCAGGGCTATAGGCTGGTGTGTGTCAGAGCTATAGGATGGTGTGTGTTCAGGCTGGTGTGTGTCAGGGCTATAGGATGGTGTGTGTCAGGGCTATAGGATGGTGTGTGTCAGGGCTATAGGATGGTGTGTGTCAGGGCTATAGGATGGTGTGTGTCAGGGCTATAGGATGGTGTGTGTCAGGGCTATAGGATGGTGTGTGTCAGGGCTATAGGATGGTGTGTGTTTAGGATGGTGTGTGTCAGAGCTATAGGCTGGTGTGTGTCAGGGCTATAGGATGGTGTGTGTCAGGGCTATAGGATGGTGTGTGTCAGGGCTATAGGATGGTGTGTGTCAGGGCTATAGGATGGTGTGTGTCAGGGCTATAGGATGGTGTGTGTCAGAGCTATAGGATGGTGTGTGTCAGGGCTATAGGATGGTGTGTGTTCAGGCTGGTGTGTGTTCAGGATGGTGTGTGTCAGGGCTATAGGATGGTGTGTGTTCAGGATGGTGTGTGTGAGGGCTATAGGCTGGTGTGTGTCAGGGCTATAGGCTGGTGTGTGTTCAGGTTGGTGTGTGTCAGGGCTATAGGCTGGTGTGTGTTCAGGCTGGTGTGTGTCAGGGCTATAGGATGGTGTGTGTCAGAGCTATAGGATGGTGTGTGTTCAGGCTGGTGTGTGTTCAGGATGGTGTGTGTCAGAGCTATAGGATGGTGTGTGTTCAGGCTGGTGTGTGTCAGGGCTATAGGATGGTGTGTGTCAGGGCTATAGGATGGTGTGTGTCAGGGCTATAGGATAGTGTGTGTGAGGGCTATAGGATAGTGTGTGTCAGGGCTATAACAAGGCAGTAGGACTATAACAAGGAGGTAGGGCTATAACAAGGCAGTAGGCTACATGCAAATGTTCATTGCATAGGGAAACCACGGTTGTCAAAAGAGCACTACGCATGCGAGCGGTTTCATGAGACAGATGAAATGATCCGTTAGAAATGTAGACAGAGGAGATAAACTAGCATGGGTTGGTATTATGACTAGAATTGTTCCTTTGGCTTCTGAACAATGAAAGAAAGTCGATAACCAATAGAACATGAAGGAAAAGGGCTACTGGTTTCAATGGTATATAGAAGTCTTTATTAAATAATAGGCTACTGGTTTCAATGGTATATAGAAGTCTTTATTAAATAATAGAATACTGGTTTCAATGGTATATAGAAGTCTTTATTAAATAATTGCCTGCCTGTTTGGTCTGATTCTGGCTACTTTGAAGCAAGGTAAGACATGCCTCATAATATGTAGTAAAACGCTCAGGTTTCAAACCATTTGTTTTTTAAATGCATACTGTCTCCTGCTCATTGCAATGTGGTGTGTGACGTGCTGATGAAGCCTGGCTAGTTGCACTTGAATTGCTGTTTAAAACCTGGACCCGTACAAATCAGCTGGGCTTGACAATCTGGACCCTCTATTTCTGAAACTATCTGCCACCATTGTCGCAACCCCTATTACCAGCCTGTTCAACCTCTCTTTCATCTCGTCTGAGATCCCCAAGGATTGGAAAGCTGCCGCAGTCATCCCCCTCTTCAAAGGGGGAGACACCCTGGACCCAAACTGTTACAGACCTATATCCATCCTGCCCTGCCTATCTAAGGTCTTCGAAAGCCAAGTCAACAAACAGGTCACTGACCATCTCGAATCCCACCGTACCTTCTCCGCTGTGCAATCTGGTTTCCGAGCCGGTCATGGGTGCACCTCAGCCACACTCAAGGTACTAAACGACATCATAACCGCCATCGATAAAAGACAGTACTGTGCAGCCGTCTTCATCGACCTTGCCAAGGCTTTCGACTCTGTCAATCACCATATTCTTATCGGCAGACTCAGTAGCCTCGGTTTTTCGGATGACTGCCTTGCCTGGTTCACCAATTACTTTGCAGACAGAGTTCAGTGTGTCAAATCGGAGGGCATGCTGTCCGGTCCTCTGGCAGTCTCTATGGGGGTGCCACAGGGTTCAATTCTCGGGCCGACTCTTTTCTCTGTGTATATCAATGATGTTGCTCTTGCTGCGGGCGATTCCCTGATCCACCTCTACGCAGACGACACCATTCTATATACTTTCGGCCCGTCTTTGGACACTGTGCTATCTAACCTCCAAACAAGCTTCAATGCCATACAACACTCCTTCCGTGGCCTCCAACTGCTCTTAAACGCTAGTAAAACCAAATGCATGCTTTTCAACCGGTCGCTGCCTGCACCTGCATGCCCGACTAGCATCACCACCCTGGATGGTTCCGACCTAGAATATGTGGACGTCTATAAGTACCTAGGTGTCTGGCTAGACTGCAAACTCTCCTTCCAGACTCATATCAAACATCTCCAGTCGAAAATCAAATCAAGAGTCGGCTTTCTATTCCGCAACAAAGCCTCCTTCACTCACGCCGCCAAGCTTACCCTAGTAAAACTGACTATCCTACCGATCCTCGACTTCGGCGATGTCATCTACAAAATGGCTTCCAACACTCTACTCAGCAAACTGGATGCAGTCTATCACAGTGCCATCCGTTTTGTCACTAAAGCACCTTATACCACCCACCACTGCGACTTGTATGCTCTAGTCGGCTGGCCCTCGCTACATATTCGTCGCCAGACCCACTGGCTCCAGGTCATCTACAAGTCTATGCTAGGTAAAGCTCCGCCTTATCTCAGCTCACTGGTCACGATGGCAACACCCATCCGTAGCACGCGCTCCAGCAGGTGTATCTCACTGATCATCCCTAAAGCCAACACCTCATTTGGCCGCCTTTCGTTCCAGTACTCTGCTGCCTGTGACTGGAACGAATTGCAAAAATCGCTGAAGTTGGAGACTTTTATCTCCCTCACCAACTTCAAACATCAGCTATCTGAGCAGCTAACCGATCGCTGCAGCTGTACATAGTCTATTGGTAAATAGCCCACCCTTTTCACCTACCTCATCCCCATACTGTTTTTATTTATTTACTTTTCTGCTCTTCTGCACACCAATATCTCTACCTGTACATGACCATCTGATCTTTTATCACTCCAGTGTTAATCTGCAAAATTGTAATTATTTGCCTACCTCCTCATGCCTTTTGCACACATTGTATATAGACCCCCCCTTTGTTTTCTACTGTGTTATTGACTTGTTAATTGTTTACTCCATGTGTAACTCTTTGTTGTATGCTCACACTGCTATGCTTTATCTTGGCCAGGTCGCAGTTGCAAATGAGAACTTGTTCTCAACTAGCCTACCTGGTTAAATAAAGGTGTTCTCAACTAGCCTACCTGGTTAAATAAAGGTGTTCTCAACTAGCCTACCTGGTTAAATAAAGGTGTTCTCAACTAGCCTACCTGGTTAAATAAAGGTGTTCTCAACTAGCCTACCTGGTTAAATAAAGGTGTTCTCAACTAGCCTACCTGGTTAAATAAAGGTGTTCTCAACTAGCCTACCTGGTTAAATAAAGGTGTTCTCAACTAGCCTACCTGGTTAAATAAAGGTGTTCTCAACTAGCCTACCTGGTTAAATAAAGGTGTTCTCAACTAGCCTACCTGGTTAAATAAAGGTGTTCTAAACTAGCCTACCTGGTTAAATAAAGGTGTTCTCAACTAGCCTACCTGGTTAAATAAAGGTGTTCTCAACTAGCCTCCCTGGTTAAATAAAGGTGTTCTCCACTAGCCTACCTGGTTAAATAAAGGTGTTCTCCACTAGCCTACCTGGTTAAATAAAGGTGTTCTCCACTAGCCTACCTGGTTAAATAAAGGTGTTCTCCACTAGCCTCCCTGGTTAAATAAAGGTGTTCTCCACTAGCCTACCTGGTTAAATAAAGGTGTTCTCAACTAGCCTACCTGGTTAAATAAAGGTGTTCTCAACTAGCCTCCCTGGTTAAATAAAGGTGTTCTCAACTAGCCTACCTGGTTAAATAAAGGTGTTCTCAACTAGCCTCCCTGGTTAAATAAAGGTGTTCTCAACTAGCCTACCTGGTTAAATAAAGGTGTTCTCCACTAGCCTACCTGGTTAAATAAAGGTGTTCTCCACTAGCCTACCTGGTTAAATAAAGGTGTTCTCCACTAGCCTCCCTGGTTAAATAAAGGTGTTCTCCACTAGCCTCCCTGGTTAAATAAAGGTGTTCTCCACTAGCCTCCCTGGTTAAATAAAGGTGTTCTCAACTAGCCTCCCTGGTTAAATAAAGGTGTTCTCAACTAGCCTCCCTGGTTAAATAAAGGTGTTCTCAACTAGCCTCCCTGGTTAAATAAAGGTGTTCTCAACTAGCCTCCCTGGTTAAATAAAGGTGTTCTCAACTAGCCTCCCTGGTTAAATAAAGGTGTTCTCAACTAGCCTACCTGGTTAAATAAAGGTGTTCTCAACTAGCCTACCTGGTTAAATAAAGGTGTTCTCAACTAGCCTACCTGGTTAAATAAAGGTGTTCTCAACTAGCCTGCCTGGTTAAATAAAGGTGTTCTCAACTAGCCTCCCTGGTTAAATAAAGGTGTTCTCAACTAGCCTCCCTGGTTAAATAAAGGTGTTCTCAACTAGCCTCCCTGGTTAAATAAAGGTGTTCTCAACTAGCCTACCTGGTTAAATAAAGGTGTTCTCAACTAGCCTCCCTGGTTAAATAAAGGGGTTCTCAACTAGCCTACCTGGTTAAATAAAGGTGTTCTCAACTAGCCTACCTGGTTAAATAAAGGTGTTCTCAACTAGCCTCCCTGGTTAAATAAAGGTGTTCTCAACTAGCCTACCTGGTTAAATAAAGGTGTTCTCAACTAGCCTCCCTGGTTAAATAAAGGTGTTCTCCACTAGCCTCCCTGGTTAAATAAAGGTGTTCTCCACTAGCCTCCCTGGTTAAATAAAGGTGTTCTCCACTAGCCTACCTGGTTAAATAAAGGTGTTCTCAACTAGCCTACCTGGTTAAATAAAGGTGTTCTCAACTAGCCTACCTGGTTAAATAAAGGTGTTCTCAACTAGCCTACCTGGTTAAATAAAGGTGTTCTCAACTAGCCTACCTGGTTAAATAAAGGTGTTCTCAACTAGCCTACCTGGTTAAATAAAGGTGTTCTCAACTAGCCTACCTGGTTAAATAAAGGTGTTCTCAACTAGCCTACCTGGTTAAATAAAGGTGTTCTCAACTAGCCTACCTGGTTAAATAAAGGTGTTCTCAACTAGCCTACCTGGTTAAATAAAGGTGTTCTCAACTAGCCTACCTGGTTAAATAAAGGTGTTCTCAACTAGCCTACCTGGTTAAATAAAGGTGTTCTCAACTAGCCTACCTGGTTAAATAAAGGTGTTCTCAACTAGCCTACCTGGTTAAATAAAGGTGTTCTCAACTAGCCTACCTGGTTAAATAAAGGTGTTCTCAACTAGCCTACCTGGTTAAATAAAGGTGTTCTCAACTAGCCTACCTGGTTAAATAAAGGTGTTCTCAACTAGCCTACCTGGTTAAATAAAGGTGTTCTCAACTAGCCTACCTGGTTAAATAAAGGTGTTCTCAACTAGCCTACCTGGTTAAATAAAGGTGTTCTCAACTAGCCTACCTGGTTAAATAAAGGTGTCCTCAACTAGCCTACCTGGTTAAATAAAGGTGTCCTCAACTAGCCTACCTGGTTAAATAAAGGTGTTCTCAACTAGCCTACCTGGTTAAATAAAGGTGTTCTCAACTAGCCTACCTGGTTAAATAAAGGTGTTCTCAACTAGCCTACCTGGTTAAATAAAGGTGTTCTCAACTAGCCTACCTGGTTAAATAAAGGTGTTCTCAACTAGCCTACCTGGTTAAATAAAGGTGTTCTCAACTAGCCTACCTGGTTAAATAAAGGTGTTCTCAACTAGCCTACCTGGTTAAATAAAGGTGTTCTCAACTAGCCTACCTGGTTAAATAAAGGTGTTCTCAACTAGCCTACCTGGTTAAATAAAGGTGTTCTCAACTAGCCTACCTGGTTAAATAAAGGTGTTCTCAACTAGCCTACCTGGTTAAATAAAGGTGTTCTCAACTAGCCTACCTGGTTAAATAAAGGTGTTCTCAACTAGCCTACCTGGTTAAATAAAGGTGTTCTCAACTAGCCTACCTGGTTAAATAAAGGTGTTCTCAACTAGCCTACCTGGTTAAATAAAGGTGTTCTCAACTAGCCTACCTGGTTAAATAAAGGTGTTCTCAACTAGCCTCCCTGGTTAAATAAAGGTGTTCTCAACTAGCCTCCCTGGTTAAATAAAGGTGTTCTCAACTAGCCTACCTGGTTAAATAAAGGTGTTCTCAACTAGCCTACCTGGTTAAATAAAGGTGTTCTCAACTAGCCTCCCTGGTTAAATAAAGGCGTTCTCAACTAGCCTACCTGGTTAAATAAAGGTGTTCTCAACTAGCCTACCTGGTTAAATAAAGGTGTTCTCAACTAGCATACCTGGTTAAATAAAGGTGTTCTCAACTAGCCTACCTGGTTAAATAAAGGTGTTCTCAACTAGCATACCTGGTTAAATAAAGGTGTTCTCAACTAGCCTACCTGGTTAAATAAAGGTGTTCTCAACTAGCCTACCTGGTTAAATAAAGGTGTTCTCAACTAGCCTACCTGGTTAAATAAAGGTGTTCTCAACTAGCCTACCTGGTTAAATAAGGTGTTCTCAACTAGCCTACCTGGTTAAATAAAGGTGTTCTCAACTAGCCTACCTGGTTAAATAAAGGTGTTCTCAACTAGCCTACCTGGTTAAATAAAGGTGTTCTCAACTAGCCTACCTGGTTAAATAAAGGTGTTCTCAACTAGCCTACCTGGTTAAATAAAGGTGTTCTCAACTAGCCTACCTGGTTAAATAAAGGTGTTCTCAACTAGCCTACCTGGTTAAATAAAGGTGTTCTCAACTAGCCTACCTGGTTAAATAAAGGTGTTCTCAACTAGCCTACCTGGTTAAATAAAGGTGTTCTCAACTAGCCTACCTGGTTAAATAAAGGTGTTCTCAACTAGCCTACCTGGTTAAATAAAGGTGTTCTCAACTAGCCTACCTGGTTAAATAAAGGTGTTCTCAACTAGCCTACCTGGTTAAATAAAGGTGTTCTCAACTAGCCTACCTGGTTAAATAAAGGTGTTCTCAACTAGCCTACCTGGTTAAATAAAGGTGTTCTCAACTAGCCTCCCTGGTTAAATAAAGGTGTTCTCAACTAGCATACCTGGTTAAATAAAGGTGTTCTCAACTAGCCTACCTGGTTAAATAAAGGTGTTCTCAACTAGCCTACCTGGTTAAATAAAGGTGTTCTCAACTAGCCTACCTGGTTAAATAAAGGTGTTCTCAACTAGCCTACCTGGTTAAATAAAGGTGTTCTCAACTAGCCTCCCTGGTTAAATAAAGGTGTTCTCAACTAGCCTACCTGGTTAAATAAAGGTGTTCTCAACTAGCCTACCTGGTTAAATAAAGGTGTTCTCAACTAGCCTACCTGGTTAAATAAAGGTGTTCTCAACTAGCCTACCTGGTTAAATAAAGGTGTTCTCAACTAGCCTACCTGGTTAAATAAAGGTGTTCTCAACTAGCCTACCTGGTTAAATAAAGGTGTTCTCAACTAGCCTACCTGGTTAAATAAAGGTGTTCTCAACTAGCCTACCTGGTTAAATAAAGGTGTTCTCAACTAGCCTACCTGGTTAAATAAAGGTGTTCTCAACTAGCCTACCTGGTTAAATAAAGGTGTTCTCAACTAGCCTACCTGGTTAAATAAAGGTGTTCTCAACTAGCCTACCTGGTTAAATAAAGGTGTTCTCAACTAGCCTACCTGGTTAAATAAAGGTTAAATAAAAAAATAAAATAAAAACATGCTTTGAATTAAGTCTGTTTCACTCCAGCAGCCTGACCACCTCCAGATGATTGATGACCTGTAGCAGCAGCTCTCACTACATCGACTAGTACTTCAAAATCAATGAATAGGCTAAATGCATTATTAGGGATTATTATTATTTTTCGAACAATTTGATTGATCTGCTTTATTTTTGCCCAAAAGCCGGCTAACTGAAACCTTGGTGTGGTGCGTGTGTGTACTTACATCAAACTCCATGTCGAACTCATACTTCAGGAGGTCATGAATGTACCAGCACTTCCCAAACCACCTGACAAAAACACCACCCAAGATTGGTCAGTTGACGACAACACACAGGATTGGTCAGATGACAACACACAGGATTGGTCAGACGACAACAACACACAGGATTGGTCAGACGACAACGACACACAGGATTGGTCAGACGACAACGACACACAGGATTGGTCAGACGACAACGACACACAGGATTGGTCAGACGACAACGACACAGGATTGGTCAGACGACAACGACACAGGATTGGTCAGACGACAACGACACAGGATTGGTCAGACGACAACGACACAGGATTGGTCAGACGACAACGACACAGAGGTTTGACTGAAATGACGGACTAAAACTAGACAAATTGTCGACTCGTAATAACTAAAACTAACAAAGGATTAAATGACTAAATTGTAACTAAGACTAAAAGTGTGTGTGTGTTAGTGTTGCACGGTAAACCGAAACATTGGTACTTTTCCGATACTAGAAAATAAAAAAACGGTTCTGGACTAGAATTTGTTATATTTTTCGAAACTTCTGTTAAATGGGTCTCACGTCGTATACTGATTGAGAGGGTCAAGTCTAGCAGTGCAGCCGATGTCCCCTAGCATGAACACCACCTCTTCCCTGATCAACTTTCTCATTGCTAGAGCTAACTCTTAAGCCTGTCCTCAGGAAGAACCACTGCACTGGGAGTCTGGGCTGAGTTGTTAGCTCTCTGGCCTGTCCTGAGGAGGAACCACTGCACTGGGAGTCTGGGCTGAGTTGTTAGCTCTCTGGCCTGTCCTGAGGAGGAACCACTGCACTGGGAGTCTGGGCTGAGTTGTTAGCTCCCTAGCCTGTACTGTGGAAGAACCACTGCACTGGGAGTCTGGGCTGCATCATGTTAGCTCACTAGCCTGTCCTGAGGAGGAACCACTGCTTTGAGTCTGGGCTGAGTTGTTATCTTCTGTGCAGCATGAGTGGAGAGCTAACACGCTTGAATAATGCAACACATCATGTAGAAATGTTGAAACTGTAAATTACCGTTCGCAACACAATGTCCATACAGGCTTCAACACTTTACAATGCAAGAAGATACCGGTAGCTTCCAGCTTTGCAGGCTAACTTCCCTTTCTAGTATACAGCTGATGCTAACATCAATTTACTAACCTAGAACTTTGTTTTGGACCATAACGCAAAATAATGCTGATTTTCACAACTTTGTTCTACATGACCAAAAGTATGTGGACACCTCCACTCTTCTGGGAAGTCATTAATGTGGAGTTGGTCCCCCTTTGCTGCTATAACAGCCTCCACTCTTCTGGGAAGTCATTAATATGGAGTTGGTCCCCCCTTTGCTGCTATAACAGCCTCCACTCTTCTGGGAAGGCTTTCCGATAGATGTTGAAACAATGCTGCTATAACAGCCTCCACTCTTCTGGGAAGGCTTTCCACTAGATGTTGGAACATTGCTGCTATAACAGCCTCCACTCTTCTGGGAAGGCTTTCCACTAGATGTTGGAACATTGCTGCTATAACAGCCTCCACTCTTCTGGGAAGGCTTTCCACTAGATGTTGGAACATTGCTGCGGGGACTTCAGCCACAAGGGCATTAGTGAGGTCGGGCACTGATGTTGGGCGATTAGGCCTGGCTTGGTGTTCCAATTCATCCCAAAGGGTTTCGATGGGGTTCTTTAACACCATCCAAATCATTTCTGTATGGACCTTGCTTGTGCATGGAGGCATTGTCATGCTGAAACAAGAACGGGCCTTCCCAAATTGTTGCCAAAGTCTAGAATGCTGTAGCATTAAGATTTCCCTTCACTGGAACTAAGGGGCCCGAACCATGAAAAACAGCCCCAGACCATTATTTCCCCTCCACCAAACTTTACAGTGGGCACCATGCAATCGGGCAGGTAGTATTCTCCTGGCATCCACTAAACCCATTAATCTGTCGGACTGCCAGATGGTGAAGCGTGATTCATCACTCCAGAGAACGTGTTTCCACTGCCCCAGAGTCCAATGGCGGTGAGTTTTACTCCAGTCCAGCTGACGCATGACATTGCGCATAGTGATCTTAGGCTTGTGTGTGGCTGCTCGGCCATGGAAACCCATTTCATGAAGCACCCAACCAACAGTTATTGTGCTCATTATGTGAGCTTGTGTGGCCTACAACCTTGTGGCTGAGCTGTTCTTGCTCCTAGATGTTCCCACTTCACAATAACAGCACTTACAGTTGACTGAGGCAACACTATCAGGGCGGAAATTTTAGGAACTGACTTTTTGGAAAGGTGGCACCCTATGAAGGTGCCACGTTGAAAGTCAATGAACTCTTCAGTACGGGCCATTTTACAGGCAATGTTTGTCTATAGAGATTGCATGGCTGTGTGCTCAATTTTATACACCAGTCAGCAATGGGTGTGGCTGAAATAGAAACCACTAATTTGAAGGTGTGTCCACATGTACTTTTGGCCACGTAGTGTCTCTGCCTCACGTCTCCTTCTTCACCGAACCAACGGACTCCGTTTGCGTAGTGTCTCTGCCTCACGTCTCCTTCTTCACCGAACCAACGGACTCCGTTTGCGTAGTGTCTCTGCCTCACGTCTCCTTCTTCACCGAACCAACGGACTCCGTTTGCGTAGTGTCTCTGCCTCACGTCTCCTTCTTCACCGAACCAACGGACTCCGTTTGCGTAGTGTCTCTGCCTCACGTCTCCTTCTTCACCGAACCAACGGACTCCGTTTGCAAAGCTGTGAACGAAGTCATTACTGCTGCACTTTTAGAAAAGACATTGCTTCTTCCAAACGAAAGGGAAACAGATTGTTTTTCCTTCTGTAGCAGTGTGAAATTAGCCAAAACAAGCTCAATAACTCAATTAACGTCCAAACTCCTATTGAATATGCATTCACCTGTATTGTGAATAGACCTAGGCTACATCTTGATTTACCCAGTTTATCAATAGACTTACCATTCAAATAAATGATTATCATTAATGTTATGTAATTAGATTGTTTTTACCAAAGTCAAATGAATTGTTTGATTGATTGATTGATGCATACTTTTTTTTTAAATGTCAAAGGTAATGATATTGAACTCTACAGATCTGTCTGGATCAAGTCCTACGCTGTGACTTTGGCTAATAAGCCTTCTTTATTTGTCTTGGTATCATTGTGGTATTGAGTATCGAGTACCGTGATGGTATCATTGGGTTATTGAGTATCGTGATGGTATCGAGTACCGTGATGGTATCGAGTATCGTGATGGTATCATTGTGGTATCGAGTACCGTGATGGTATCGAGTATCGTGATGGTATCATTGTGGTATCGAGTACCGTGATGGTATCGAGTATCGTGATGGTATCATTGTGGTATCGAGTATCGTGATGGTATCATTGTGGTATTGAGTATCGCGATGGTATCATTGTGGTATCGAGTAACATGATGGTATCGAGTATCGTGATGGTATCGAGTATCGTGATGGTATCATTGTGGTATCGAGTATCGAGTACCGTGATGGTATCGAGTATCGTGATGGTATCATTGGGTTATCGAGTATCGTGATGGTATCGAGTATCGTGATGTTATCGAGTATCGTGATGGTATCATTGTGGTATCGAGTATCGTGATGGTATCGAGTGCCGTGATTGTATCGAGTATCGTGATGGTATCGAGTATCGTGATGGTATCATTGTGGTATCAAGTATCGTGATGGCATCGTTGTGGTATCGAGTATTGTGATGGTATTGTTGTGGTATCGAGTATCGTGATGGTATCGTTGTGGTATCGAGTATCATGATGGTATCATTGTGGTATCGAGTAACGTGATGGTATCGTTGTGGTATCGAGTAACGTGATGGTATCGTTGTGGTATCGAGTATCGTGATGGTATCGAGTATCGTGATGGTATCATTGTGGTATCGAGTATCGTGATGGTATCGTTGTGGTATCGAGTAACGTGATGGTATCGTTGTGGTATCGAGTAACGTGATGGTATCGTTGTATCGAGTATCGTGATGGTATCGTTGTGGTATCGAGTAACGTGATGGTATCGTGATGGTATCGAGTAACGTGATGGTATCGAGTAACGTGATGGTATCGAGTATCGTGATGGTATCGTTGTGGTATCGAGTAACGTGATGGTATCGTTGTGGTATCGAGTATCGTGATGGTATCGTTGTGGTATCGAGTAACGTGATGGTATCGTTGTGGTATCGAGTAACGTGATGGTATCGTTGTGGTATCGAGTAACGTGATGGTATCGTTGTGGTATCGAGTAACGTGATGGTATCGTTGTGGTATCGAGTAACGTGATGGTATCATTGTGGTATCGAGTAACGTGATGGTATCGTTGTGGTATCGAGTAACGTGATGGTATCATTGTGGTATCGAGTAACGTGATGGTATCGTTGTGGTATCGAGTAACGTGATGGTATCGTTGTGGTATCGAGTAACGTGATGGTATCATTGTGGTATCGAGTAACGTGATGGTATCGTTGTGGTATCGAGTAACGTGATGGTATCGTTGTGGTATCGAGATGGTATGGAGTATTTTGATATTAAACCTAGTAACAAAGTAAAAATGCTGGTATCGTGACAACACCAGTGTTTGTGTGTCAGACCTGGTTCCCTCCTTGTTGGACTCCAGGCGGAACCAGTCGTTGTCTGCTGTCTTGTTGTTCTCCACATACTGTCAACAACAAACAACATATTGTAAACACCAACCAAACAGCAGGATTCATATATTGTGGGAAAAATAATGCCTTCAAGGTAGGTAGGTAGGTAGGCTAGCTATAGCTCTGTCTTCAGCAGGCAGGCTAGCTATAGCTCTGTCTTCAGCAGGCAGGCTAGCTATAGCTCTGTCTTCAGTAGGTAGGCAAGCTATAGCTCTGTCTTCAGCAGGCAGGATAGCTATAGCTCTGTCTTCAGTAGGTAGGCAAGCTATAGCTCTGTCTTCAGCAGGCAGGCTAGCTATAGCTCTGTCTTCAGCAGGCAGGCTAGCTATAGCTCTGTCTTCAGCAGGGAGGCTAGCTATAGGTCTGTCTTCAGCAGGCAGGCTAGCTATAGCTCTGTCTTCAGTAGGCAGGCAAGCTATAGCTCTGTCTTCAGTAGGCAGGCTAGCTATAGTTCTGTCTTCAGCAGACAGGCTAGCTATAGCTCTGTCATCAGTAGGCAGGCTAGCTATAGCTCTGTCTTCAGTAGGCAGGCTAGCTATAGCTCTGTCTTCAGCAGGCAGGCTAGCTATAGCTCTGTCTTCAGCAGGGAGGCTAGCTATAGGTCTGTCTTCAGCAGGCAGGCTAGCTATAGCTCTGTCTTCAGTAGGCAGGCAAGCTATAGCTCTGTCTTCAGTAGGCAGGCTAGCTATAGTTCTGTCTTCAGCAGACAGGCTAGCTATAGCTCTGTCATCAGTAGGCAGGCTAGCTATAGCTCTGTCTTCAGTAGGCAGGCTAGCTATAGCTCTGTCTTCAGTAGGCAGGCAAGCTATAGCTCTGTCTTCAGTAGGCAGGCTAGCTATAGTTCTGTCTTCAGCAGACAGGCAAGCTATAGCTCTGTCTTCAGCAGGGAGGCTAGCTATAGTTCTGTCTTCAGCAGACAGGCTAGCTATAGCTCTGTCATCAGTAGGCAGGCTAGCTATAGCTCTGTCTTCAGTAGGCAGGCTAGCTATAGCTCTGTCTTCAGTAGGCATAGCTGTAAATCATAGCAGCTGGTTAGTTAGTAGCTGGGTGGATAGCAGCTGGTTAGTTAGTAGCTGGTTAGTTAGTAGCTGGTTAGTTAGTAGCTGGTTAGTTAGTAGCTGGTTAGTTAGTAGCTGGTTAGTTAACAGCTGGTTAGTTAACAGCTGGTTAGAGTTAACAGCTGGTTAGTTAGCAGCTGGGTGGATAGCTCAGCTCCGGCGGGTGACACGTTGTTAGTTAGCTAGAAACTCTCCTGTTCGGCTTCCGGGTTTCTGTTTTACCGCCCCTGTCCGTGTCCCGTCCCGGTCCTACCTTGATGAGGGCCAGGTACTCCTCTCGGAGCCGCTGCACCCAGAGCTCCTTGTCCCGGGGACCGGAGTTGGTCTTGAGCAGCGGGATCTCCGACACCGCCCTCCGAGTCGCGTCGTCCGCCATCGCGCTCTGGAAGGGAGAAAAATGACAGATTGGAAATAACACCGGTCCAGTGCTCAGAAAAATACTATTTGATGTATATACAATAACGAGACCGTCCAAAATAACCCCGTTACCACTGTTTAAAACACAAATCTGGGTGTTTCTGAGCTGTAAATAAAAACACGTCGTCGGTACCAAAACTACTTGTTCCGTGTTTTTAGAGGGAAGTATGTGGCTGCGGACATTCTGGGGAATGAAGTTGCGGTTGCACATCTTTTGGAGGTGGACCTCGGCACTCAGCATCTTCATCCCCCACCCAAAACCTTCATCTGTTTCGGCTCCTTTTGTTTCTCTACTCTCCGTTCCTCCGGTTCGTCGCATCGGACGTAAGTAGGACCGCAGAGAGAGAGAGATGGTGTGTGTTTATATGACAGCCTCGCTACAAGCTACTATACTTTCACAGTACTGGTAAGGTCACAGGAGCTGCTCCGGCAGGAGGAGCCTTCAGAGCAGAACCTCTAGTCCAGGGGTATTTACATATTACCCTAGGAGGTCCGAGCTACTGCTAGTTTTCTATTCTAATTCATTACAATCACTTGTTGCACCACGTCTAAATAAATCCTGAAAACTGGAGCTGGCTTTGAATTCATTAAGATTTGAATTTAAGAGCTGTTGTCTACTGGATGCCTGCTCTCTACCCTATAATACCACCTATATTATGAATTTAAGAGCTGTTGTCTACTGGATGCCTGCTCTCTACCCTATAATACCACCTATATTATGAATTTAAGAGCTGTTGTCTACTGGATGCCTGCTCTCTACCCTATAATACCAGCTATATTATGAATTTAAGAGCTGTTGTCTACTGGATGCCTGCTCTCTACCCTATAATACCACCTATATTATGAATTTAAG
Organism: Oncorhynchus kisutch; assembly: GCF_002021735.2. Classification (NCBI taxonomy): domain Eukaryota; kingdom Metazoa; phylum Chordata; class Actinopteri; order Salmoniformes; family Salmonidae; genus Oncorhynchus; species Oncorhynchus kisutch. The sequence goes on along the minus strand of NC_034202.2, from coordinate 42,193,403 downwards.
AGCTGTTGTCTACTGGATGCCTGCTCTCTACCCTATAATACCAGCTATATTATGAATTTAAGAGCTGTTGTCTACTGGATGCCTGCTCTCTACCCTATAATACCACCTATATTATGAATTTAAGAGCTGTAGTCTACTGGATGCCTGCTCTCTACCCTATAATACCACCTATATTATGAATTTAAGAGCTGTTGTCTACTGGATGCCTGCTCTCTACCCTATAATACCACCTATATTATGAATTTAAGAGCTGTTGTCTACTGGATGCCTGCTCTCTACCCTATAATACCACCTATATTATGAATTTAAGAGCTGTTGTCTACTGGATGCCTGCTCTCTACCCTATAATACCACCTATATTATGAATTTAAGAGCTGTTGTCTACTGGATGCCTGCTCTCTACCCTATAATACCACCTATATTATGAATTTAAGAGCTGTAGTCTACTGGATGCCTGCTCTCTACCCTATAATACCACCTATATTATGAATTTAAGAGCTGTTGTCTACTGGATGCCTGCTCTCTACCCTATAATACCACCTATATTATGAATTTAAGAGCTGTTGTCTACTGGATGCCTGCTCTCTACCCTATAATACCACCTATATTATGAATTTAAGAGCTGTTGTCTACTGGATGCCTGCTCTCTACCCTATAATACCACCTATATTATGAATTTAAGAGCTGTTGTCTACTGGATGCCTGCTCTCTACCCTATAATACCACCTATATTATGAATTTAAGAGCTGTTGTCTACTGGATGCCTGCTCTCTACCCTATAATACCACCTATATTATGAATTTTAGAGCTGTTGTCTACTGGATGCCTGCTCTCTACCCTATAATACCAGCTATATTATGAATTTAAGAGCTGTTGTCTACTGGATGCCTGCTCTCTACCCTATAATACCACCTATATTATGAATTTAAGAGCTGTTGTCTACTGGATGCCTGCTCTCTACCCTATAATACCAGCTATATTATGAATTTAAGAGCTGTTGTCTACTGGATGCCTGCTCTCTACCCTATAATACCAGCTATATTATGAATTTAAGAGCTGTTGTCTACTGGATGCCTGCTCTCTACCCTATAATACCACCTATATTATGAATTTAAGAGCTGTAGTCTACTGGATGCCTGCTCTCTACCCTATAATACCACCTATATTATGAATTTAAGAGCTGTTGTCTACTGGATGCCTGCTCTCTACCCTATAATACCACCTATATTATGAATTTAAGAGCTGTTGTCTACTGGATGCCTGCTCTCTACCCTATAATACCACCTATATTATGAATTTAAGAGCTGTTGTCTACTGGATGCCTGCTCTCTACCCTATAATACCACCTATATTATGAATTTAAGAGCTGTTGTCTACTGGATGCCTGCTCTCTACCCTATAATACCACCTATATTATGAATTTAAGAGCTGTAGTCTACTGGATGCCTGCTCTCTACCCTATAATACCACCTATATTATGAATTTAAGAGCTGTTGTCTACTGGATGCCTGCTCTCTACCCTATAATACCACCTATATTATGAATTTAAGAGCTGTTGTCTACTGGATGCCTGCTCTCTACCCTATAATACCACCTATATTATGAATTTAAGAGCTGTTGTCTAATGGATGCCTGCTCTCTACCCTATAATACCACCTATATTATGAATTTAAGAGCTGTTGTCTACTGGATGCCTGCTCTCTACCCTATAATACCACCTATATTATGAATTTAAGAGCTGTTGTCTACTGGATGCCTGCTCTCTACCCTATAATACCACCTATATTATGAATTTAAGAGCTGTTGTCTACTGGATGCCTGCTCTCTACCCTATAATACCACCTATATTATGAATTTAAGAGCTGTTGTCTACTGGATGCCTGCTCTCTACCCTATAATACCAGCTATATTATGAATTTAAGAGCTGTTGTCTACTGGATGCCTGCTCTCTACCCTATAATACCAGCTATATTATGAATTTAAGAGCTGTTGTCTACTGGATGCCTGCTCTCTACCCTATAATACCAGCTATATTATGAATTTAAGAGCTGTTGTCTACTGGATGCCTGCTCTCTACCCTATAATACCACCTATATTATGAATTTAAGAGCTGTTGTCTACTGGATGCCTGCTCTCTACCCTATAATACCACCTATATTATGAATTTAAGAGCTGTTGTCTACTGGATGCCTGCTCTCTACCCTATAATACCACCTATATTATGAATTTAAGAGCTGTTGTCTACTGGATGCCTGCTCTCTACCCTATAATACCACCTATATTATGAATTTAAGAGCTGTTGTCTACTGGATGCCTGCTCTCTACCCTATAATACCACCTATATTATGAATTTAAGAGCTGTTGTCTACTGGATGCCTGCTCTCTACCCTATAATACCAGCTATATTATGAATTTAAGAGCTGTTGTCTACTGGATGCCTGCTCTCTACCCTATAATACCACCTATATTATGAATTTAAGAGCTGTTGTCTACTGGATGCCTGCTCTCTACCCTATAATACCACCTATATTATGAATTTAAGAGCTGTAGTCTACTGGATGCCTGCTCTCTACCCTATAATACCACCTATATTATGAATTTAAGAGCTGTTGTCTACTGGATGCCTGCTCTCTACCCTATAATACCACCTATATTATGAATTTAAGAGCTGTTGTCTACTGGATGCCTGCTCTCTACCCTATAATACCACCTATATTATGAATTTAAGAGCTGTTGTCTACTGGATGCCTGCTCTCTACCCTATAATACCACCTATATTATGAATTTAAGAGCTGTTGTCTACTGGATGCCTGCTCTCTACCCTATAATACCACCTATATTATGAATTTAAGAGCTGTTGTCTACTGGATGCCTGCTCTCTACCCTATAATACCACCTATATTATGAATTAAGAGCTGTTGTCTACTGGATGCCTGCTCTCTACCCTATAATACCACCTATATTATGAATTTAAGAGCTGTTGTCTACTGGATGCCTGCTCTCTACCCTATAATACCACCTATATTATGAATTTAAGAGCTGTTGTCTACTGGATGCCTGCTCTCTACCCTATAATACCACCTATATTATGAATTTAAGAGCTGTAGTCTACTGGATGCCTGCTCTCTACCCTATAATACCACCTATATTATGAATTTAAGAGCTGTTGTCTACTGGATGCCTGCTCTCTACCCTATAATACCACCTATATTATGAATTTAAGAGCTGTTGTCTACTGGATGCCTGCTCTCTACCCTATAATACCACCTATATTATGAATTTAAGAGCTGTTGTCTACTGGATGCCTGCTCTCTACCCTATAATACCACCTATATTATGAATTTAAGAGCTGTTGTCTACTGGATGCCTGCTCTCTACCCTATAATACCACCTATATTATGAATTTAAGAGCTGTTGTCTACTGGATGCCTGCTCTCTACCCTATAATACCACCTATATTATGAATTTAAGAGCTGTTGTCTACTGGATGCCTGCTCTCTACCCTATAATACCACCTATATTATGAATTTAAGAGCTGTTGTCTACTGGATGCCTGCTCTCTACCCTATAATACCACCTATATTATGAATTTAAGAGCTGTTGTCTACTGGATGCCTGCTCTCTACCCTATAATACCACCTATATTATGAATTTAAGAGCTGTTGTCTACTGGATGCCTGCTCTCTACCCTATAATACCACCTATATTATGAATTTAAGAGCTGTTGTCTACTGGATGCCTGCTCTCTACCCTATAATACCACCTATATTATGAATTTAAGAGCTGTTGTCTACTGGATGCCTGCTCTCTACCCTATAATACCACCTATATTATGAATTTAAGAGCTGTTGTCTACTGGATGCCTGCTCTCTACCCTATAATACCACCTATATTATGAATTTAAGAGCTGTTGTCTACTGGATGCCTGCTCTCTACCCTATAATACCACCTATATTATGAATTTAAGAGCTGTTGTCTACTGGATGCCTGCTCTCTACCCTATAATACCACCTATATTATGAATTTAAGAGCTGTTGTCTACTGGATGCCTGCTCTCTACCCTATAATACCACCTATATTATGAATTTAAGAGCTGTTGTCTACTGGATGCCTGCTCTCTACCCTATAATACCACCTATATTATGAATTTAAGAGCTGTTGTCTACTGGATGCCTGCTCTCTACCCTATAATACCACCTATATTATGAATTTAAGAGCTGTTGTCTACTGGATGCCTGCTCTCTACCCTATAATACCACCTATATTATGAATTTAAGAGCTGTTGTCTACTGGATGCCTGCTCTCTACCCTATAATACCACCTATATTATGAATTTAAGAGCTGTTGTCTACTGGATGCCTGCTCTCTACCCTATAATACCACCTATATTATGAATTTAAGAGCTGTTGTCTACTGGATGCCTGCTCTCTACCCTATAATACCACCTATATTATGAATTTAAGAGCTGTTGTCTACTGGATGCCTGCTCTCTACCCTATAATACCACCTATATTATGAATTTAAGAGCTGTTGTCTACTGGATGCCTGCTCTCTACCCTATAATACCAGCCTATATTATGAATTTAAGAGCTGTTGTCTACTGGATGCCTGCTCTCTACCCTATAATACCACCTATATTATGAATTTAAGAGCTGTTGTCTACTGGATGCCTGCTCTCTACCCTATAATACCACCTATATTATGAATTTAAGAGCTGTTAGTCTACTGGATGCCTGCTCTCTACCCTATAATACCACCTATATTATGAATTTAAGAGCTGTTGTCTACTGGATGCCTGCTCTCTACCCTATAATACCACCTATATTATGAATTTAAGAGCTGTTGTCTACTGGATGCCTGCTCTCTACCCTATAATACCACCTATATTATGAATTTAAGAGCTGTTGTCTACTGGATGCCTGCTCTCTACCCTATAATACCACCTATATTATGAATTTAAGAGCTGTTGTCTACTGGATGCCTGCTCTCTACCCTATAATACCACCTATATTATGAATTTAAGAGCTGTTAGTCTACTGGATGCCTGCTCTCTACCCTATAATACCACCTATATTATGAATTTAAGAGCTGTTGTCTACTGGATGCCTGCTCTCTACCCTATAATACCACCTATATTATGAATTTAAGAGCTGTTGTCTACTGGATGCCTGCTCTCTACCCTATATACCACCTATATTATGAATTTAAGAGCTGTTGTCTAATGGATGCCTGCTCTCTACCCTATAATACCACCTATATTATGAATTTAAGAGCTGTTGTCTACTGGATGCCTGCTCTCTACCCTATAATACCACCTATATTATGAATTTAAGAGCTGTTGTCTACTGGATGCCTGCTCTCTACCCTATAATACCACCTATATTATGAATTTAAGAGCTGTTGTCTACTGGATGCCTGCTCTCTACCCTATAATACCACCTATATTATGAATTTAAGAGCTGTTGTCTACTGGATGCCTGCTCTCTACCCTATAATACCACCTATATTATGAATTTAAGAGCTGTTGTCTACTGGATGCCTGCTCTCTACCCTATAATACCACCTATATTATGAATTTAAGAGCTGTTGTCTACTGGATGCCTGCTCTCTACCCTATAATACCACCTATATTATGAATTTAAGAGCTGTTGTCTACTGGATGCCTGCTCTCTACCCTATAATACCACCTATATTATGATTTAAGAGCTGTTGTCTACTGGATGCCTGCTCTCTACCCTATAATACCACCTATATTATGAATTTAAGAGCTGTTGTCTACTGGATGCCTGCTCTCTACCCTATAATACCACCTATATTATGAATTTAAGAGCTGTTGTCTACTGGATGCCTGCTCTCTAACCCTATAATACCACCTATATTATGAATTTAAGAGCTGTTGTCTACTGGATGCCTGCTCTCTACCCTATAATACCACCTATATTATGAATTTAAGAGCTGTTGTCTACTGGATGCCTGCTCTCTACCCTATAATACCACCTATATTATGAATTTAAGAGCTTTGTCTACTGGATGCCTGCTCTCTACCCTATAATACCACCTATATTATGAATTTAAGAGCTGTTGTCTACTGGATGCCTGCTCTCTACCCTATAATACCACCTATATTATGAATTTAAGAGCTGTTGTCTACTGGATGCCTGCTCTCTACCCTATAATACCACCTATATTATGAATTTAAGAGCTGTTGTCTACTGGATGCCTGCTCTCTACCCTATAATACCACCTATATTATGAATTTAAGAGCTGTTGTCTACTGGATGCCTGCTCTCTACCCTATAATACCACCTATATTATGAATTTAAGAGCTGTTGTCTACTGGATGCCTGCTCTCTACCCTATAATACCACCTATATTATGAATTAAGAGCTGTTGTCTACTGGATGCCTGCTCTCTACCCTATAATACCACCTATATTAATGAATTTCAAGAGCTGTTGTCTACTGGATGCCTGCTCTCTACCCTATAATACCGACCTATATTATGAATTTAAGAGCTGTTGTCTACTGGATGCCTGCTCTCTACCCTATAATACCACCTATATTATGAATTTAAGAGCTGTTGTCTACTGGATGCCTGCTCTCTACCCTATAATACCACCTAATTATGAATTTAAGAGCTGTTGTCTACTGGATGCCTGCTCTCTACCCTATAATACCACCTATATTATGAATTTAAGAGCTGTAGTCTACTGGATGCCTGCTCTCTAACCCTATAATACCACCTATATTATGAATTTAAGAGCTGTTGTCTACTGGATGCCTGCTCTCTACCCTATAATACCACCTATATTATGAATTTAAGAGCTGTTGTCTACTGGATGCCTGCTCTCTACCCTATAATACCACCTATATTATGAATTTAAGAGCTGTTGTCTACTGGATGCCTGCTCTCTACCCTATAATACCACCTATATTATGAATTTAAGAGCTGTTTGTCTACTGGATGCCTGCTCTCTAACCCTATAATACCACCTATATTATGAATTTAAGAGCTGTTGTCTACTGGATGCCTGCTCTCTACCCTATAATACCACCTATATTATGAATTTAAGAGCTGTTGTCTACTGGATGCCTGCTCTCTAATACCTATAATACCACCTATATTATGAATTTAAGAGCTGTTGTCTACTGGATGCCTGCTCTCTACCCTATAATACCACCTATATTATGAATTTAAGAGCTGTTGTCTACTGGATGCCTGCTCTCTACCCTATAATACCACCTATATTATGAATTTAAGAGCTGTTGTCTACTGGATGCCTGCTCTCTACCCTATAATACCACCTATATTATGAATTTAAGAGCTGTTGTCTACTGGATGCCTGCTCTCTACCCTATAATACCACCTATATTATGAATTTAAGAGCTGTTGTCTACTGGATGCCTGCTCTCTACCCTATAATACCACCTATATTATGAATTTAAGAGCTGTTGTCTACTGGATGCCTGCTCTCTACCCTATAATACACCTATATTATGAATTTAAGAGCTGTTGTCTACTGGATGCCTGCTCTCTACCCTATAATACCACCTATATTATGAATTTAAGAGCTGTAGTCTACTGGATGGCCTGCTCTCTACCCTATAATACCACCTATATTATGAATTTAAGAGCTGTTGTCTACTGGATGCCTGCTCTCTACCCTATAATACCACCTATATTATGAATTTAAGAGCTGTTGTCTACTGGATGCCTGCTCTCTACCCTATAATACCACCTATATTATGAATTTAAGAGCTGTTGTCTACTGGATGCCTGCTCTCTACCCTATAATACCACCTATATTATGAATTTAAGAGCTGTTGTCTACTGGATGCCTGCTCTCTACCCTATAATACCACCTATATTATGAATTTAAGAGCTGTTGTCTACTGGATGCCTGCTCTCTACCCTATAATACCACCTATATTATGAATTTAAGAGCTGTTGTCTACTGGATGCCTGCTCTCTACCCTATAATACCACCTATATTATGAATTTAAGAGCTGTTGTCTACTGGATGCCTGCTCTCTACCCTATAATACCACCTATATTATGAATTTAAGAGCTGTTGTCTACTGGATGCCTGCTCTCTACCCTATAATACCACCTATATTATGAATTTAAGAGCTGTTGTCTACTGGATGCCTGCTCTCTACCCTATAATACCACCTATATTATGAATTTAAGAGCTGTTGTCTACTGGATGCCTGCTCTCTACCCTATAATACCACCTATATTATGAATTTAAGAGCTGTTGTCTACTGGATGCCTGCTCTCTACCCTATAATACCACCTATATTATGAATTTAAGAGCTGTTGTCTACTGGATGCCTGCTCTCTACCCTATAATACCACCTATATTATGAATTTAAGAGCTGTTGTCTACTGGATGCCTGCTCTCTACCCTATAATACCACCTATATTATGAATTTAAGAGCTGTTGTCTACTGGATGCCTGCTCTCTACCCTATAATACCACCTATATTATGAATTTAAGAGCTGTTGTCTACTGGATGCCTGCTCTCTACCCTATAATACCACCTATATTATGAATTTAAGAGCTGTTGTCTACTGGATGCCTGCTCTCTACCCTATAATACCAGCTATATTATGAATTTAAGAGCTGTTGTCTACTGGATGCCTGCTCTCTACCCTATAATACCACCTATATTATGAATTTAAGAGCTGTTAGTCTACTGGATGCCTGCTCTCTACCCTATAATACCACCTATATTATGAATTTAAGAGCTGTTGTCTACTGGATGCCTGCTCTCTACCCTATAATACCACCTATATTATGAATTTAAGAGCTGTTGTCTACTGGATGCCTGCTCTCTACCCTATAATACCACCTATATTATGAATTTAAGAGCTGTTGTCTACTGGATGCCTGCTCTCTACCCTATAATACCACCTATATTATGAATTTAAGAGCTGTTGTCTACTGGATGCCTGCTCTCTACCCTATAATACCACCTATATTATGAATTTAAGAGCTGTTGTCTACTGGATGCCTGCTCTCTACCCTATAATACCACCTATATTATGAATTTAAGAGCTGTTGTCTACTGGATGCCTGCTCTCTACCCTATAATACCACCTATATTATGAATTTAAGAGCTGTTGTCTACTGGATGCCTGCTCTCTACCCTATAATACCACCTATATTATGAATTTAAGAGCTGTTGTCTACTGGATGCCTGCTCTCTACCCTATAATACCACCTATATTATGAATTTAAGAGCTGTTGTCTACTGGATGCCTGCTCTCTACCCTATAATACCACCTATATTATGAATTTAAGAGCTGTTGTCTACTGGATGCCTGCTCTCTACCCTATAATACCACCTATATTATGAATTTAAGAGCTGTTGTCTACTGGATGCCTGCTCTCTACCCTATAATACCACCTATATTATGAATTTAAGAGCTGTTGTCTACTGGATGCCTGCTCTCTACCCTATAATACCACCTATATTATGAATTTAAGAGCTGTTGTCTACTGGATGCCTGCTCTCTACCCTATAATACCACCTATATTATGAATTTAAGAGCTGTTGTCTACTGGATGCCTGCTCTCTACCCTATAATACCACCTATATTATGAATTTAAGAGCTGTTGTCTACTGGATGCCTGCTCTCTACCCTATAATACCACCTATATTATGAATTTAAGAGCTGTTGTCTACTGGATGCCTGCTCTCTACCCTATAATACCACCTATATTATGAATTTAAGAGCTGTTGTCTACTGGATGCCTGCTCTCTACCCTATAATACCACCTATATTATGAATTTAAGAGCTGTTGTCTACTGGATGCCTGCTCTCTACCCTATAATACCACCTATATTATGAATTTAAGAGCTGTTGTCTACTGGATGCCTGCTCTCTACCCTATAATACCACCTATATTATGAATTTAAGAGCTGTTGTCTACTGGATGCCTGCTCTCTACCCTATAATACCACCTATATTATGAATTTAAGAGCTGTTGTCTACTGGATGCCTGCTCTCTACCCTATAATACCACCTATATTATGAATTTAAGAGCTGTTGTCTACTGGATGCCTGCTCTCTACCCTATAATACCACCTATATTATGAATTTAAGAGCTGTTGTCTACTGGATGCCTGCTCTCTACCCTATAATACCACCTATATTATGAATTTAAGAGCTGTTGTCTACTGGATGCCTGCTCTCTACCCTATAATACCACCTATATTATGAATTTAAGAGCTGTTGTCTACTGGATGCCTGCTCTCTACCCTATAATACCACCTATATTATGAATTTAAGAGCTGTTGTCTACTGGATGCCTGCTCTCTACCCTATAATACCACCTATATTATGAATTTAAGAGCTGTTGTCTACTGGATGCCTGCTCTCTACCCTATAATACCACCTATATTATGAATTTAAGAGCTGTTGTCTACTGGATGCCTGCTCTCTACCCTATAATACCACCTATATTATGAATTTAAGAGCTGTTGTCTACTGGATGCCTGCTCTCTACCCTATAATACCACCTATATTATGAATTTAAGAGCTGTTGTCTACTGGATGCCTGCTCTCTACCCTATAATACCACCTATATTATGAATTTAAGAGCTGTTGTCTACTGGATGCCTGCTCTCTACCCTATAATACCACCTATATTATGAATTTAAGAGCTGTTGTCTACTGGATGCCTGCTCTCTACCCTATAATACCACCTATATTATGAATTTAAGAGCTGTTGTCTACTGGATGCCTGCTCTCTACCCTATAATACCACCTATATTATGAATTTAAGAGCTGTTGTCTACTGGATGCCTGCTCTCTACCCTAATAATACCACCTATATTATGAATTTAAGAGCTGTTGTCTACTGGATGCCTGCTCTCTACCCTATAATACCACCTATATTATGAATTTAAGAGCTGTTGTCTACTGGATGCCTGCTCTCTACCCTATAATACCACCTATATTATGAATTTAAGAGCTGTTGTCTACTGGATGCCTGCTCTCTACCCTATAATACCACCTATATTATGAATTTAAGAGCTGTTGTCTACTGGATGCCTGCTCTCTACCCTATAATACCACCTATATTATGAATTTAAGAGCTGTTGTCTACTGGATGCCTGCTCTCTACCCTATAATACCACCTATATTATGAATTTAAGAGCTGTTGTCTACTGGATGCCTGCTCTCTACCCTATAATACCACCTATATTATGAATTTAAGAGCTGTTGGTCTACTGGATGCCTGCTCTCTACCCTATAATACCACCTATATTATGAATTTAAGAGCTGTTGTCTACTGGATGCCTGCTCTCTACCCTATAATACCACCTATATTATGAATTTAAGAGCTGTTGTCTACTGGATGCCTGCTCTCTACCCTATAATACCACCTATATTATGAATTTAAGAGCTGTTGTCTACTGGATGCCTGCTCTCTACCCTATAATACCACCTATATTATGAATTTAAGAGCTGTTGTCTACTGGATGCCTGCTCTCTACCCTATAATACCACCTATATTATGAATTTAAGAGCTGTTGTCTACTGGATGCCTGCTCTCTACCCTATAATACCACCTATATTATGAATTTAAGAGCTGTTGTCTACTGGATGCCTGCTCTCTACCCTATAATACCACCTATATTATGAATTTAAGAGCTGTTGTCTACTGGATGCCTGCTCTCTACCCTATAATACCACCTATATTATGAATTTAAGAGCTGTTGTCTACTGGATGCCTGCTCTCTACCCTATAATACCACCTATATTATGAATTTAAGAGCTGTTGTCTACTGGATGCCTGCTCTCTACCCTATAATACCACCTATATTATGAATTTAAGAGCTGTTGTCTACTGGATGCCTGCTCTCTACCCTATAATACCACCTATATTATGAATTTAAGAGCTGTTGTCTACTGGATGCCTGCTCTCTACCCTATAATACCACCTATATTATGAATTTAAGAGCTGTTGTCTACTGGATGCCTGCTCTCTACCCTATAATACCACCTATATTATGAATTTAAGAGCTGTTGTCTACTGGATGCCTGCTCTCTACCCTATAATACCACCTATATTATGAATTTAAGAGCTGTTGTCTACTGGATGCCTGCTCTCTACCCTATAATACCACCTATATTATGAATTTAAGAGCTGTTGTCTACTGGATGCCTGCTCTCTACCCTATAATACCACCTATATTATGAATTTAAGAGCTGTTGTCTACTGGATGCCTGCTCTCTACCCTATAATACCACCTATATTATGAATTTAAGAGCTGTTGTCTACTGGATGCCTGCTCTCTACCCTATAATACCACCTATATTATGAATTTAAGAGCTGTTGTCTACTGGATGCCTGCTCTCTACCCTATAATACCACCTATATTATGAATTTAAGAGCTGTTGTCTACTGGATGCCTGCTCTCTACCCTATAATACCACCTATATTATGAATTTAAGAGCTGTTGTCTACTGGATGCCTGCTCTCTACCCTATAATACCACCTATATTATGAATTTAAGAGCTGTTGTCTACTGGATGCCTGCTCTCTACCCTATAATACCACCTATATTATGAATTTAAGAGCTGTTGTCTACTGGATGCCTGCTCTCTACCCTATAATACCACCTATATTATGAATTTAAGAGCTGTTGTCTACTGGATGCCTGCTCTCTACCCTATAATACCAGCCTATATTATGAATTTAAGAGCTGTTGTCTACTGGATGCCTGCTCTCTACCCTATAATACCACCTATATTATGAATTTAAGAGCTGTTGTCTACTGGATGCCTGCTCTCTACCCTATAATACCACCTATATTATGAATTTAAGAGCTGTTGTCTACTGGATGCCTGCTCTCTACCCTATAATACCACCTATATTATGAATTTAAGAGCTGTTGTCTACTGGATGCCTGCTCTCTACCCTATAATACCACCTATATTATGAATTTAAGAGCTGTTGTCTACTGGATGCCTGCTCTCTACCCTATAATACCACCTATATTATGAATTTAAGAGCTGTTGTCTACTGGATGCCTGCTCTCTACCCTATAATACCACCTATATTATGAATTTAAGAGCTGTTGTCTACTGGATGCCTGCTCTCTACCCTATAATACCACCTATATTATGAATTTAAGAGCTGTGTCTACTGGATGCCTGCTCTCTACCCTATAATACCACCTATATTATGAATTTAAGAGCTGTTGTCTACTGGATGCCTGCTCTCTACCCTATAATACCACCTATATTATGAATTTAAGAGCTGTTGTCTACTGGATGCCTGCTCTCTACCCTATAATACCACCTATATTATGAATTTAAGAGCTGTTGTCTACTGGATGCCTGCTCTCTACCCTATAATACCACCTATATTATGAATTTAAGAGCTGTTGTCTACTGGATGCCTGCTCTCTACCCTATAATACCACCTATATTATGAATTTAAGAGCTGTTGTCTACTGGATGCCTGCTCTCTACCCTATAATACCACCTATATTATGAATTTAAGAGCTGTGTCTACTGGATGCCTGCTCTCTACCCTATAATACCACCTATATTATGAATTTAAGAGCTGTTGTCTACTGGATGCCTGCTCTCTACCCTATAATACCACCTATATTATGAATTTAAGAGCTGTTGTCTACTGGATGCCTGCTCTCTACCCTATAATACCACCTATATTATGAATTTAAGAGCTGTTGTCTACTGGATGCCTGCTCTCTACCCTATAATACCAGCCTATATTATGAATTTAAGAGCTGTTGTCTACTGGATGCCTGCTCTCTACCCTATAATACCAGCCTATATTATGAATTTAAGAGCTGTTGTCTACTGGATGCCTGCTCTCTACCCTATAATACCAGCTATATTATGAATTTAAGAGCTGTTGTCTACTGGATGCCTGCTCTCTTACCCTATCATACCACCTATATTATGAATTTAAGAGCTGTTGTCTACTGGATGCCTGCTCTCTACCCTATAATACCAGCTATATTATGAATTTAAGAGCTGTTGTCTACTGGATGCCTGCTCTCTACCCTATAATACCAGCCTATATTAGAATTTAAGAGCTGTTAGTCTACTGGATGCCTGCTCTCTAACCTATAATACCAGCTATATTATGAATTTAAGAGCTGTATGTCTACTGGATGCCTGCTCTCTACCCTATAATACCACCTATATTATGAATTTAAGAGCTGTTGTCTACTGGATGCTGCTCTCTACCCTATAATACCACCTATATTATGAATTTAAGAGCTGTAGTCTACTGGATGCCTGCCTCTCTACCCTATAATACCACCTATATTATGAATTTAAGAGCTGTTGTCTACTGGATGCCTGCTCTCTACCCTATAATACCACCTATATTATGAATTAAGAGATGTAGTCTACTGGATGCCTGGCTCTCTACCCTATAATACCACCTATATTATGAATTTAAGAGCTGTTGTCTACTGGATGCCTGCTCTCTACCCTATAATACCACCTATATTATGAATTTAAGAGCTGTTGTCTACTGGATGCCTGCTCTCTACCCTATAATACCACCTATATTATGAATTTAAGAGCTGTTGTCTACTGGATGCCTGCTCTCTACCCTATAATACCACTATATTATGAATTTAAGAGCTGTTGTCTACTGGATGCCTGCTCTCTACCCTATAATACCACCTATATTATGAATTTAAGAGCTGTAGTCTACTGGATGCCTGCTCTCTATACCCTATAATACCACCTATATTATGAATTTAAGAGCTGTTGTCTACTGGATGCCTGCTCTCTACCCTATAATACCACCTATATTATGAATTTAAGAGCTGTTAGTCTACTGGAATGCCTGCTCTCTACCCTATAATACCACCTATATTATGAATTTAAGAGCTGTTTGTCTACTGGATGCCTGCTCTCTACCCCTATAATACCAGCTATATTATGAATTTAAGAGCTGTTGTCTACTGGATGCCTGCTCTCTACCCTATAATACCAGCTATATTATGAATTTAAGAGCTGTTGTCTACTGGATGCCTGCTCTCTACCCTATAATACCAGCTATATTATGAATTTAAGAGCTGTTGTCTACTGGATGCCTGCTCTCTACCCTATAATACCACCTATATTATGAATTTAAGAGCTGTTGTCTACTGGATGCCTGCTCTCTACCCTATAATACCAGCTATATTATGAATTTAAGAGCTGTTGTCTACTGGATGCCTGCTCTCTACCCTATAATACCAGCATATTATGAATTTAAGAGCTGTAGTCTACTGGGATGCCTGCTCTCTACCCTATAATACCACCTATATTATGAATTTAAGAGCTGTTGTCTACTGGATGCCTGCTCTCTACCCTATAATACCACCTATATTATGAATTTAAGAGCTGTTGTCTACTGGATGCCTGCTCTCTACCCTATAATACCACCTATATTATGAATTTAAGAGCTGTTGTCTACTGGATGCCTGCTCTCTACCCTATAATACCACCTATATTATGAATTTAAGAGCTGTAGTCTACTGGATGCCTGCTCTCTACCCTATAATACCACCTATATTATGAATTTAAGAGCTGTTGTCTACTGGATGCCTGCTCTTACCCTATAATACCACCTATATTATGAATTTAAGAGCTGTAGTCTACTGAATGCCTGCTCTCTACCCTATAATACCACCTATATTATGAATTTAAGAGCTGTTGTCTACTGGATGCCTGCTCTCTACCCTATAATACCAGCTATATTATGAATTAAGAGCTGTTGTCTACTGGATGCCTGCTCTCTACCCTATAATACCAGCTATATTATGAATTTAAGAGCTGTTGTCTACTGGATGCCTGCTCTCTACCCTATATACCAGCTATATTATGAATTTAAGAGCTGTTGTCTACTGGATGCCTGCTCTCTACCCTATAATACCACCTATATTATGAATTTAAGAGCTGTTGTCTACTGGATGCCTGCTCTCTACCCTATAATACCAGCTATATTATGAATTTAAGAGCTGTTGTCTACTGGATGCCTGCTCTCTACCCTATAATACCAGCTATATTATGAATTTAAGAGCTGTAGTCTACTGGATGCCTGCTCTCTACCCTATAATACCAGCTATATTATGAATTTAAGAGCTGTAGTCTACTGGATGCCTGCTCTCTACCCTATAATACCACCTATATTATGAATTTAAGAGCTGTTGTCTACTGGATGCCTGCTCTCTACCCTATAATACCACCTATATTATGAATTTAAGAGCTGTAGTCTACTGGATGCCTGCTCTCTACCCTATAATACCACCTATATTATGAATTTAAGAGCTGTTGTCTACTGGATGCCTGCTCTCTACCCTATAATACCACCTATATTATGAATTTAAGAGCTGTTGTCTACTGGATGCCTGCTCTCTACCCTATAATACCACCTATATTATGAATTTAAGAGCTGTTGTCTACTGGATGCCTGCTCTCTACCCTATAATACCACCTATATTATGAATTTAAGAGCTGTTGTCTACTGGATGCCTGCTCTCTACCCTATAATACCACCTATATTATGAATTTAAGAGCTGTAGTCTACTGGATGCCTGCTCTCTACCCTATAATACCACCTATATTATGAATTTAAGAGCTGTTGTCTACTGGATGCCTGCTCTCTACCCTATAATACCACCTATATTATGAATTTAAGAGCTGTAGTCTACTGAATGCCTGCTCTCTACCCTATAATACCACCTATATTATGAATTTAAGAGCTGTTGTCTACTGGATGCCTGCTCTCTACCCTATAATACCACCTATATTATGAATTTAAGAGCTGTTGTCTACTGGATGCCTGCTCTCTACCCTATAATACCACCTATATTATGAATTTAAGAGCTGTTGTCTACTGGATGCCTGCTCTCTACCCTATAATACCACCTATATTATGAATTTAAGAGCTGTTGTCTACTGGATGCCTGCTCTCTACCCTATAATACCACCTATATTATGAATTTAAGAGCTGTTGTCTACTGGATGCCTGCTCTCTACCCTATAATACCACCTATATTATGAATTTAAGAGCTGTTGTCTACTGGATGCCTGCTCTCTACCCTATAATACCACCTATATTATGAATTTAAGAGCTGTTGTCTACTGGATGCCTGCTTTCTACCCTATAATACCACCTATATTATGCCATACTGACATTACCTGCTCATGTATGTGGCTATATAATACAACTTCTATAAGAAATGCATGAGTTTTGTATAAATGCTTGTTCTAAGTGCGTGATGTTTTACCCAGTCTAAATGTTCTATAATAAAAGGCTCTACCTGGTCAAGTCCACGTCTGCAGTGACCGTGCAGCATGTACAGTGCTTCAGCCTCTGCAGATGTCAGGCCATTTATACTTCTTGGCTTCGAGGAGCAGTGCAGAGCTGTTGAGTAGACCTGTTGTGAAGGAAGTTGCCAAGGAAGTGAGATTGTGTTTATACAGGATCTCCCACTCCCACCTACCTTCAACCAATCATGTCAATGCAGAGCTATACGGAGCCCTCCGCATTGTCACAACATTTGTTAGCTGCACAGTGATGCGGTACGGAGCTGAATTTGGCCACTGCGTGCCTCTTGGTGGATCCACAATTGCGTCACACCCTCTATACGAAGCCCACAACCACATTTTCGGATCAAGCATAAATTGGCTTTTACTGCCCAGTAATAGTATACAGGTTAGATAAAGACCTGAGGTTGTGTGTGTGTTTCTGGTGTGTGTGTTATCGCGGGACGTGTTTAACTATACTTGTGGGGACCAGAAGAATAGTAAACTAACAAACATTTGACCAACTGGGGACATTTTATTAGTCCCCACAAGGTCAAATGCAATTTCTAGTGGTTTAGGGTCAAGGTTAGAATTAGTGTTCGAGTTAGAAACTAGGGTTAGTTTTAGTGTTAGGGTACAGGTTAGGGAAAATAGGATTTTGAATGGGAGTGAATTGTGTGTCCCCACAAGGTTACTTGTACAATACTGTGTGTGTGTGTGTGTGTGTGTGTGTGTGTGTGTGTAGGTGTGGAGCCCTCATGGGCAGTGTTCTGGCCTTGGCTGGTGCGGGCCGTCAGAACTGGCCTTTCTCCTCGGACACACCCCCTACCCAGTGGGACACGCCCCTTCCTCACTGGGATACGCCCCCTCGCTGGGAGAGGAGGGACGGACGCCTCCCCAACCCCGGGAGCTTCCATGCCCTGCATCACTCGTGCAAGGGTAATATTACTACTACTATACTACTAGTACTACTACTACTACTACTACTATTATTACCACTACTATACTACTAGTACTACTACTATACCGTAACTACTACTACTACTACTATTATTACCACTACTATACTATTACTACTATACTGCTATTACTACTACTATACTACTAGTACTACTACTATACCGTAACTACTACACTATTACTATTACTACTACTGTACTATTACTACTATACTGTTATTACTACTGCTATACTACTACTATTATTACCACTACTATACTGCTATTACTACTGCTATACGATAACTACTAATACTACTAATACTATTATTAACCACTACTATACTATTACTACTATACTGCTATTACTACTACTACTATACTCCTAGTACTACCACAACTAATATACTACTATTATTACTACTGCTATCACCACTACTATACTATAACTACTATTACTATTATCACCACTACTATACTATAACTACTACTATTACTACTATTATTACCACTGCTATCACCACTTCTATACTATAACTACTACTATTACTACTATTATTACCCATTGTTCCTAGGCCGTCATTGAAAATAAGAAGTTGTTCTTAACTGACGTGCCTAGTTAAATAAAGGTCATATTACTACTATACTATAACTACTACTATACTATAACTACTACTATTATTACTACTATACTATAACTACTACTATTATTACTACTATACTATAACTACTACTATTATTACTACTATACTATAACTACTACTACTATTATTACTACTATACTATAACTACTACTACTATTATTACTACTATACTATATTATATATTATATATTACTACTATACTAGAATTACTACTATTATTACTACTATACTATTACTACTAGTATTATTACTACTATACTATAACTACTACTATTATTACTACTATACTATAACTACTACTATTATTACTACTATACTATAACTACTACTACTATTATTACTACTATACTATAACTACTACTACTATTATTACTACTATACTATAACTACTACTACTATTATTACTACTATACTATATTATATATTACTACTATACTAGAATTACTACTATTATTACTACTATACTATTACTACTAGTATTATTACTACTATACTATAACTACTACTACTATTATTATTACTACTATTCTATAACTACTACTATTATTACTACTATATTATAACTACTACTATTATTACTACTATACTATAACTACTACTACTATTATTACTACTACTACTATTATTACTACTATACTATAACTACTACTACTACTATTATTACTACTATACTATAACTACTACTACTATTATTACTACTACTACTATTATTACTACTACTATTATTACTACTATACTATAACGACTACTGTTATTACTACTATACTACAACTACTACTATACTATAACTACTACTATTATTACTACTATACTACAACTACTACTATTATTACTACTATACTATAACTACTACTACTATTATTACTACTATACTATAACTACTATTATTATTACTACTATACTATAACTACTACTACTATTATTACTACTATACTATAACTACTACTACTATTATTACTACTATACTATAACTACTATTATTATTACTACTATACTATAACTACTACTATTATTACTACGATACTATTACTATTACCACTACTATACTACACCTACTATGCTATTATTACTATACTATTACTTCTACTACTATTCTATTACCACTACTATACTATAACTACTACTATTATTACTACTATACTATAACTACTACTACTATTATTATTACTACTATACTATAACTACTACTACTATTATTATTACTACTACTACTATTATTATTACTACTATACTAGAACTACTACTATTATTATTACTACTATACTATAACTACTACTATACTATAACTACTACTATTATTACTACTTTACTATAACTACTACTATTATTATTACTACTATACTATAACTACTACTATTATTACTACTATACTATAACTACTACTACTATTATTACTACTATACTATAACTACTATTATTATTACTACTACTACTATTATTATTACTACTATACTATAACTACTACTATTATTACTACTTTACTATAACTACTACTATTATTATTACTACTATACTATAACTACTACTACTATTATTACTACTACTATACTATAACTACTACTATACTATAACTACTACTATTATTACTACTTTACTATAACTACTACTATTATTATTACTACTATACTATAACTACTACTATTATTACTACTATATTATAACTACCACTATTATTACTACTATACTATAACTACTACTACTATTATTACTACTATACTATAACTACTATTATTATTATTACTACTATACTATAACTACTACTACTATTATTATTATTACTACTATACTATAACTACTATTTATTATTATTATTACTACTATACTATAACTACTATTATTATTATTACTACTATAACTACTACTATTATTACTACTATACTATAACTACTACTATTATTACTACTACTACTATTATTATTATTACTATACTATAACTACTAATACTACTATTATTACCACTACGATACTATTACTATTACCACTACTATACTACTCCTACTATGCTATTATTACTATACTATTACTTTTACTACTATTCTATTACCACTACTATACTATTACTACCACTATTATACTACTACTACTACTACTATACTACTACTATAAAACTACTACTACTACTATACTACTACTACTACTACTATACAACTACTACCACTACTATACTACTACTACTACTACTACTACTACTACTATACAACTACTACCACTACTACTACTACTATACAACTACTACCACTACTACTACTACTATACAACTACTACTACTACTATTCTACTATATTACTGCTACTATTCTACTATTATTATATTACTACTACTATACAACTACTACCACTACTATACAACTACTACCACTACTATACTACTACTACTATACTACAACCACTACTATACTACTATTATACTACTACTACTACTATTCTACTATATTACTGCTACTATTCTACTACTACTACTACTACTATTATATATATTACTACTACAACTACTACCACTACTATACAACTACTACCACTACTATACTACTACTACTATACTACAACCACTACTATACTACTGTTGCTACTATACTTTTACTATTGCTATTACTACTATTAGTACTACTCTTACTACTACTATACAGCTACTACCACTACTATACTACTGTTGCTACTATACTTTTACTATTGCTATTACTACTATTAGTACTACTCTTACTACTACTACTACTACTACCACTACTATACTACTACTACTATACAACTACTACTACTACTATTCTACTATATTACTGCTACTATTCTACTATTATTATATTACTACTACTATACAACTACTACCACTACTATACAACTACTACCACTACTATACTACTACTACTACTACTACTACCACTACTATACTACTACTACTACAACTACTACCACTACTATACTACTACTACTACTACTACTACCACTACTATACTACTACTACTACTACTACTACCACTACTATACTACTACTACTACTACTACTACTACCACTACTATACTACTACTACTACTACTACTACCACTACTATACTACTACTACTACTACTACTACTACCACTACTATACTACTACTACTACTACTACTACCACTACTATACTACTACTACTACTACTACTACCACTACTATACTACTACTATACTACTACTACTATACTACCACTACTATACTACTACTACTACTACTACTACCACTACTATACTACTACTACTACTACTACTACCACTACTATACTACTACTACCTACTACTTACTACCACTACTATACTACTACTACTACTACTACTACTACTACTACTACTACTACTACTACTACCACTACTATACTACTACCACTACTACTACTACTACTACTACTACTACTACTACCACTACTATACTACTACTACTACTACTACTACTACCACTACTATACTACTACTACTACTACTACTACCACTACTATACTACTGTTGCTACTATACTTTTACTATTGCTATTACTACTATTAGTACTACTCTTACTACTACTACTACTACTACCACTACTATACTACTACTACTATACAACTACTACTACTACTATTCTACTATATTACTGCTACTATTCTACTATTATTATATTACTACTACTATACAACTACTACCACTACTATACAACTACTACCACTACTATACTACTACTACTACTACTACTACCACTACTATACTACTACTACTACAACTACTACCACTACTATACTACTACTACTACTACTACTACCACTACTATACTACTACTACTACTACTACTACCACTACTATACTACTACTACTACTACTACTACTACCACTACTATACTACTACTACTACTACTACTACCACTACTATACTACTACTACTACTACTCTACTACCACTACTATACTACTACTACTACTACTACTACCACTACTATACTACTGACTACTACTACTACCACTACTATAAACTACTATCACTACTACTACTACTACTACCACTACTATACTACTACATACTACTACTACTACACTACCTAACTACTACTACTACTACTACTACCACTACATACTACTACCACTACTACTACTACACTACTATACTACTACTACTACACTACTACTACCTACTATAGACTACGACTACTACTACTACTACCACTACTGATACTACTACACTACTACTACTACCACTACTATACTACTACTACTACTACTACTACACTACTATACACTACTACTACTACTATACTACTACTACTACTACTACTACTACACTAACTACGACCTACTACTATACTACTACCACTACTATACTAATACTACTACTACTACTACTACCACGACTATACTACTATACCACTACGATACTACTACTACTACTACTACTACCACTACTATACTACTACTACTACTATACTACTACCACTACTATACTACTACTACTATACTACTACCACTACTACTACTACTACTACTACTATACCATAACTACTGTTAATACTACTACTACTACTATACAGCTACTACTACTACTATACTACTACTACTACTATACTACTACTACTACTACTATACTACTACTACTACTACTACTACTACTACTACTACTACTACTACTATACAACTACTACCACTACTATACTACTACTACTATACTACTACTACTACTACTACTACTACTATACTACTACTACTATACTACTACTACTATACTACTACTACTACTACTACTACTATACTATACTAACTACTACTACTACTATACTACTACTACTACTACTACTACTACTACTACTACTACTACTACCACTACTATACTACTACTACCACTACTATACTACTACTACTACTACCACTACTATACTACTACTATACAACTACTACCACTACTATACTACTACTACTATACTACTACTACTACTACTACTACTACCACTACTATACTACTACTATACAACTACTACCACTACTATACTACTACTACTACTACTACTACTACTACTACTACTACTACTACCACTACTATACTACTACTACCACTACTATACTACTACTATACAACTACTACCACTACTATACTACTACTACTACTACTACTACTACTACTACTACTACTACCACTACTATACTACTACTATACTACTACTACTACTACTACTACTACTACTACTACTACCACTACTATACTACTACTACCACTACTATACTACTACTACTACTAACCACTACTATACTACTACTATACAACTACTACCCGCTACTATACTACTACTACTATACTACTACTACTACTACTACTACCACTACTATACTACTACTATACAACTACTACCACTACTATACTACTACTACTACTACTACTACTACTACTACTACTACTACCACTACTATACTACTACTATACAACTACTACCACTACTATACTACTACTACTATACTACTACTACTATACCACTACTACTACTACTATACTACCACTACTATACTACTACCACTACTATACTACTACTACTATACTACTACTACTACTACTATACTACTACTATACTACTACTACTACTATACTACTACTACTATACTACTACTACTACTACTATACTACCACTACTATACTACTACCACTACTATACTACTACTACTATACTACTACTACTACTACTATACTACTACTACTATACTACTACTAATATACTACTACTACTATACTACTACTATACAACTACTACTATACTACTACCACTACTACTATACTACCACTACTATACTACTACCACTACTATACAACTACTACTATACTACTACTACTACTACTATACTACCACTACTATACTACTACCACTACTATACTACTACTACTATACTACTACTACTACTACTATCTACCACTACTATACTACTACCACTACTATACTACTACTACTACTACTACTACTACTATACTACTACTACTATACTACTATACTACTACTATACTACTACTACTATACTACTACTATACTACTACTACTATACTACTACTACTACTACTATACTACTACTACTATACTACTACTAATATACTACTACTACTATACTACTACTATACAACTACTACTATACTACTACTACTATACTACTACTACTACTACTATACTACTACTACTATACTACTACTACTACTACTA